>NC_087176.1:19601590-19609090 GCF_035594125.1 Scylla paramamosain | reverse complement strand
GAACTGGAAACTTCACATCTCATCTCTAGCTAAAACAGCCTCTATGAAGTTAGGTGTTCTGGGGCGTCTCCGCCAGTTTTTCTCACCCCCCCAGCTGCTAACTCTGTACAAGGGCCTTATCCGTCCATGTATGGAGTATGCTTCACATGTCTGGGGGGGTTCCACTCATACTGCTCTTCTAGACCGGGTGGAATCAAAAGCTTTTCGTCTCATCAACTCCTCTCCTCTAACTGACTGTCTTCAGCCTCTCTCTCACCGCCGCAATGTTGCATATCTAGCTGTCTTTTACCGCTATTTTCATGCTAACTGCTCTTCTGATCTTGCTAACTGCATGCCTCCCCTCCTTCTGCGGCCTCGCTGCACAAGACTTTCTTCTTTCTCTCACCCCTATTCTGTCCAGCTCTCTAATGCAAGAGTTAACCAGTATTCTCAATCATTCATCCCTTTCTCTGGTAAACTCTGGAACTCCCTGCCTGCTTCTGTATTTCCACCTTCCTACGACTTGAATTCCTTCAAGAGGGAGGTTTCAAGACACTTATCCACCAATTTTTGACCACTGCTTTGACCCTTTTATGGGACTGGCATTTCAGTGGCATTTTTTTTTTTATTAGATTTTTGTTGCCCTTGGCCAGTGTCCTTCCTACATAAAAAAAAACAAAAAAAACAAACGGAGACACGGAGGAAAAACAAACAATTTCTACCAAACATCCAGACCTCCCAAGCACTGCTAAACCGTAAAACACAAAAACAAAATACTGTTAACATTTTTATGAGTATATAATTAATACAACTGAAATTATTATTATTACTATTATTATTATTATTATTATTATCATCATCATTATTATTATTATTGTTGTTGTTGTTAATCTTAAAAGAACGTTGGTTGAATGAAAGGTTCCTGAGCCGTGATTGGCCAACCAGCAGCCAATAACGAGGCAGTATTATTCTGCCACGTGCGTAAATAAAGAGATGAATCAGAACAATTAATAAATACACAAACAAATAACTCAATAATTAAATAAATAAATAAACAGATAAACAAACAAAATACAAAGAAGAAAAAAATAAAGAAGAAAAAAATTCTTTACATTTTAATAATAAAAATGATAAGAACAACAACAACAACAACAACAACAACAACAACAAAAACAATGATAATAATAATAATAATGGTAATAATAATAATAATAATGATAATAATAATAATAATAATAATAATAATAATAATAATAATAATAATAATAATAATAATAACAACACAACAACAACAACAACAACAAAAGCATTTCTTTCTAATTATGCAAGAACAATTCAACAAATAAACAAAAAATAAATAAATAAATAAAAATGTAAAATAAAAAAAAATGATTTTTTTTTTATATAAACGCTTCCTTTCACTTTCCCTCTCTCGTTCACCAAGACCAAGATCAAGATTCCCCCCCCTCTCTCTCTCTCTCTCTCTCTCTCTCTCTCTCTCTCTCTCTCTCTCTCTCTCTCTCTCTCTCTCTCTCTCTCTCTCCAGGAGGCAGCAGACGTCTCTCCCGTCTCTCCTTCCCTCCCTCCCTTTCCTCCAGGAGAGAGAGATTTCCCTCCTTTTCTCCTAAATAAGGGAGGAGTTCTGTGTCAGTCCGCCATATTGGATTTTTATCGCTTGGAGATTCACTGGTGACAAGAAAATGAAATGGATTATTATAATTATGAGTGATTTATTTGTAATTAATATGTAATTATGTTCTGAAAAATTAGTGTTTTGTTTTGTGATGTTAGTATTGCGACTTTTTTGTTGACAATTTGTTTGTTTTGTGTGTGTTTGTCTTCATGCAAAACATTACCGTTATTATTAACAATATTCTTTATTCATCTCTCATTATTATCCAACTATGCCCACCAAAACAATTATTAACATTATTCTTACTGCCATTATTATTATTATTATTATTATTATTATTATTATTATTATTATTATTATTATTACTATTATTATTATTATTATTATTACTATGATTATTGTCATTATCATTATTATTATTGTCATTATCATTATTATCATTATGATTATTACAATTATTATGACAATGATTATAATTGTTACAACATTTTTAACGTTGTGATTTCATTGTTATCATTTCGTCTATCTATTTATTTATTTATATTTTGTCTTTCATTCTTTCCTTTAACTAAAATTTTCTTTAAGAAAATATTGACTTTTTTTTTGTTCATTCCACACAAAAAAAAAAAAATTGACAAAAAATAAATAATTTGCAAATGTTATAAAATAATAAAACAATTATTCAATATTTCATTAAATAAATGAAGTTATATATATATATATATATATATATATATATATATATATATATATATATATATATATATATATATATATATATATATATATATATATATATATATATATATATATATATATATATATATATATATATATATATATATATATATATATATATAAAACGAAAATATAATGATAATAATAGTACTAGATGTAGCAGTAGTACTAGTACTAGTAGTAGTAGTAGTAGTAGTAGTAGTAGTAGTAGTAGTAGTAGTAGCTGGTAAACTCTGGAACTCCCTGCCTGCTTCTGTATTTCCACCTTCTTATGACTTGAATTCCTTCAAGAGGGAGGTTTCAAGACACTTATCCACCAATTTTTGACCACTGCTTTGACTCTTTTATGGGACTGGCATTTCAGTGGGCATTTTTCTTATTAGATTTTTGTTGCTCTTGGCCAGTGCCCTTCCTACATAAAAAAAAAAAAAAAGAATTATCACATTATTATTATTATTATTATTATTATTATTATTATTATTATTTTTATTATTTTTATTTAGTAGTAATAGATGTAGTAGTAGTAGTAGTAGAGAGAGAGAGAGAGAGAGAGAGAGAGAGAGAGAGAGAGAGAGAGAGAGAGAGAGAGAGAGAGAGCAAATGATACATGATGAAATGTAACCGTAGATTATTATTATAATAATAATAATAATAATAATAATTATTATTATTATTATTATTATTGTGATTATAATTATCATAATTATTAATATTATTATAATTAATAATATTATTGTCATGCCCCAGCGGGGGTTAGCGAGGGGCCGGCGACGCCTGAGGGGCTGCCGCCCCCTCTGGTGAGCTACGTTGCACGCCATCGGCCAGTGGCCGATCGTGTGCCCACTGAAATGCCACTGAAATGCCCACTGAAATGCCAGTCCCATAAAAGGGTCAAAGCAGTGGTCAAAAATTGGTGGCTAAGTGTCTTGAAACCTCCCTCTTGAAGGAATTCAAGTCATAGGAAGGTGGAAATACAGAAGCAGGCAGGGAGTTCCAGAGTTTACCAGAGAAAGGGATGAATGATTGAGAATACTGGTTAACTCTTGCATTAGAGAGGTGGACAGAATAGGGGTGAGAGAAAGAAGAAAGTCTTGTGCAGCGAGGCCGCGGAAGGAGGGGAGGCATGCAGTTAGCAAGATCAGAAGAGCAGTTAGCATGAAAATAGCGGTAAAAGACAGCTAGATATGCAACATTGCGGCGGTGAGAGAGAGGCTGAAGACAGTCAGTTAGAGGAGAGGAGTTGATGAGACGAAAAGCTTTTGATTCCACCCCGTCTAGAAGAGCAGTATGAGTGGAACCCCTCCAGACATGTGAAGCATATTCCATACATGGACGGATAAGGCCCTTGTACAGAGTTAGCAGCTGGGGGGGTGAGAAAAACTGGCGGAGACGTCTCAGAACACCTAACTTTATAGAAGCTGTTTTAGCTAGAGATGAGATGTGAAGTTTCCAGTTCAGATTATAAGTAAAGGACAGACCGAGGATGTTCAGTGTAGAAGAGGGGGACAGTTGAGTGTCATTGAAGAAGAGGGGATAGTTGTCTGGAAGGTTGTGTCGAGTTGATAGATGGAGGAATTGAGTTTTTGAGGCATTGAACAATACCAAGTTTGCTCTGCCCCAATCAGAAATTTTAGAAAGATCAGAAGTCAGGCGTTCTGTGGCTTCCCTGCGTGATATGTTTACCTCCTGAAGGGTTGGATGTCTATGAAAAGACGTGGAAAAGTGCAGGGTGGTATCATCAGCGTAGGAGTGGATAGGACAAGAAGTTTGGTTTAGAAGATCATTAATGAATAATAAGAAGAGAGTGGGTGACAGGACAGAACCCTGAGGAACACCACTGTTAATAGATTTAGGAGAAGAACAGTGACCGTCTACCACAGCAGCAATAGAACGGTCAGAAAGGAAACTTGAGATGAAGTTACAGAGAGAAGGATAGAAACCGTAGGAGGGTAGTTTGGAAATCTAAGCTTTGTGCCAGACTCTATCAAAAGCTTTTGATATGTCCAAGGCAACAGCAAAAGTTTCACCAAAATCTCTAAAAGAGGATGACCAAGACTCAGTAAGGAAAGCCAGAAGATCACCAGTAGAGTGGCCTTGACGGAACCCATACTGGCGATCAGATAGAAGGTTGTGAAGTGATAGATGTTTAAGAATCTTCCTGTTGAGGATTGATTCAAAAACTTTAGATAGGCAGGAAATTAAAGCAATAGGACGGTAGTTTGAGGGATTAGAACGGTCTCCCTTTTTAGGAACAGGTTGAATGTAGGCAAACTTCCAGCAAGAAGGAAAGGTAGATGTTGACAGACAGAGCTGAAAGAGTTTGACTAGGCAAGTTGCAAGCACGGAGGCACAGTTTCGGAGAACAAAAGGAGGAACCCCATCAGGTCCATAAGCCTTCCGAGGGTTTAGGCCAGCGAGGGCATGGAAAACATCATTACAAAGAATTTTAATAGATGGCATGAAGTAGTCAGAGGGTGGAGGAGAGGGAGGAACAAGCCCGGAATCGTCCAAGGTAGACTTTTTAGCAAAGGTTTGAGCAAAGAGTTCAGCTTTAGAAATAGATGTGATAGCAGTGGTGCCATCTGGTTGAAATAGAGGAGGGAACGATGAAGAAGCAAAGTTATTGGAGATATTTTTGGCTAGATGCCAGAAATCACGAGGGGAGTTAGATCTTGAAAGGTTTTGACATTTTCTGTTAATAAAGGAGTTTTTGGCTAGTTGGAGAACAGACTTGGCATGGTTCCGGGCAGAAATATAAAGTGCATGAGATTCTGGTGATGGAAGGCTTAAGTTCCTTTTGTGGACCATCTCTCTATCATGTATAGCACGAGAACAAGCTGTGTTAAACCAAGGTTTAGAAGGTTTAGGACGAGAAAAAGAGTGAGGAATGTATGCCTCCATGCCAGACACTATCACCTCTGTTATGCGCTCAGCACACAAAGACGGGTCTCTGACACGGAAGCAGTAGTCATTCCAAGGATAATCAGCAAAATACCTCCTCAGGTCCCCCCAATTAGCAGAGGCAAAACGCCAGAGGCACCTTCGCTTAGGGGGATCCTGAGGAGGGATTGGAGTGATAGGACAAGATAAAGATATGAGATTGTGATCGGAGGAGCCCAACGGAGAAGAAAGGGTGACAGCATAAGCAGAAGGATTAGAGGTGAGGAAAAGGTCAAGAATGTTGGGCGTATCTCCAAGACGGTCAGGAATACGAGTAGGGTGTTGCACCAATTGCTCTAGGTCATGGAGGATAGCAAAGTCGTAGGCTAGTTCACCAGGATGGTCTGTGAAGGGAGAGGAAAGCCAAGGCTGGTGGTGAACATTGAAGTCTCCAAGAATGGAGATCTCTGCAAAAGGGTAGAGGGTCAGAATGTGCTCCACTTTGGAAGTTAAGTAGTCAAAGAATTTCTTATAGTCAGAGGAGTTAGGTGAGAGGTATACAGCACAGATAAATTTAGTATGAGAGTGACTCTGTAGTCGTAGCCAGATGGTGGAAAACTCGGAAGATTCAAGAGCGTGGGCACGAGAGCAGGTTAAGTCATTGCGCACATAAACGCAGCATCCAGCTTTGGATCGAAAATGAGGATAGAGAAAGTAGGAGGGAACAGAAAAGGGGCTACTGTCAGTTGCCTCAGACACCTGAGTTTCAGTGAGGAAAAGAAGATGAGGTTTAGAAGAGGAGAGGTGGTGTTCTACAGATTGAAAATTAGATCTTAGACCGCGAATGTTGCAGAAGTTAATGAAGAAAAAGTTGAGGGGGTGTCAAGACACTTAGGGTCGTCGTCAGAAAGGCAGTCCGACCTGGGGACATTTATGGTCCCCTCCCCAGATGGGGACTCCGAGGCTGTGTAGGAGTCGCCATGATGATTTAAAAATTTTGAGTGAAGGGTGTGTGTGTTATTAGGTGCTTGTAGTTTTATATGGAGGAAGAGAGTTGTCTTTAGAGGGCAGGCTGTGACTGCCCCCTTGTGTTGTGAGACACAAAGTGAAACGTTCAGTGAGGTCACAGCTGGGTTTAATGATAAGTTCACAGCACCCCCTGAACAGTACATTAGACCTCATTGGGAGTAATTATCGTTGTGTTTTACCTCCGTGTTTGCTATTGGGTGTGTGGGTGCGTCTGTGTTTCCTCCATGTTTCCTCCGTGTTTGACTATTGTGCCTCACTTGCTAGATAGTTAAAATGGTCGTTTGGAAGGTAGTCTCAGTTGACATGCAGCGTGCACCGAAGGCTCTTGTGTGCACGTGGTGAGACAAGACCTGACGAGTGCACGAGCCAGTCGTGTGCACGTGGCTCACTACATCAGCGTACACCATTCTTTGTTGACACTGCACCACCATGGGAACTGTTTGCACAGTCACGCACACACACACACACACACACACACACACACACACACACACACACACACACACACACACACACACACACACACACAGTCACGCACACACACACACTCAGTCACACACACACACACACACACACACACACACACACACACACACACACACACACACACACACACACACACACACACAACAACATAACACAACAAAATAACGCCCCTGAAGGCGCCGCGCACGGACCGGTACAGACTCAGTGCGATTCCCACCATGGTGCGAGCCATCAATCGATAGTATTTCCCTCCTAGATTAGTCTTACCGTTAGGATTAATGTTAAGTTTTTCCCCATCCCCTATGTACATTTTCAGTTTGTCAACTGCCTAAATAATAAACCGTTTATTATTATTATTATTATTATTATTATTACACACACACACACACACACACAGTCGCCGAGTAGTGAGTGAAGGCAGGCGTGGTGTGAGCATACCTGAAGGAGATACAAACAAGTGGTTGTACTACAGCTTTTAATGAGGGAATCAGCCATGTGTGGTACAGAGAATACAGTGTTTGTGGTGAAGCTCCTCGCCACACTTGCACGTGGCGGGCGTTCCCCTTCCCTGGGGAATACACGGCTCTCACCACCACCACCACCACCACCACCACCACCACCACACTCACAACCGTGCATCCACTTACGAGAACGTGACAAACCTGCCACCACTTGTAGTAAACTTGAAACTCAACACAGAAATGAAGAAAGCATCAACCTGACCAAGCTGAGGTGAAGACTGCATGCAGCAGCAG
>NC_087176.1:19589090-19599090 GCF_035594125.1 Scylla paramamosain | reverse complement strand
GAGAGAGAGAGAGAGAGAGAGAGAGAGAGAGAGAGAGAGAGAGAGAATCAAGACTTAAGAATTCTAACAAACTTAAGAATATAATTTGAATCATCAGAGAGAGAGAGAGAGAGAGAGAGAGAGAGAGAGAGAGAGAGAGAGAGAGAGAGAGAGAGAGAGAGCGCCACACTGTAGACTTGTACACACACAATGCAGTAGGATAAATGCAGCCCATGTCTTTGCCTCGTGAGTGGATGCACTTCCAGCACCGATGAGTCTGGCCGTCACGGGGATTACAGGTACTGCCACAGGTCCTCTTCAGGCCGTCTGTGTGGGAGAACCAGAGGCTGATGAGTGTGGCAGGAATTTTTTTTTTTTTTTTTTTTTTTTTTTATGTAGGAAGGATACTGGCCAAGGGCAACAAAAATCTAATAAAAAAAATGCCCACTGAAATGCCAGTCCCTAAAAGGGTCAAAGCAGTGGTCAAAAATTGGTGGATAAGTGTCTTGAAACCTCCCTCTTGAAGGAATTCAAGTCATAGGAAGGTGGAAATACAGAAGCAGGCAAGGAGTTCCAGAGTTTACCAGAGAAAGGGATGAATGATTGAGAATACTGGTTAACTCTTGCGTTAGAGAGGTGGACAGAATAGGAGTGAGAGAAAGAAGAAAGTCTTGTGCAGCGAGGCCGCGGAAGGAGGGGAGGCATGCAGTTAGCAAGATCAGAAGAGCAGTTAGCATGAAAATAGCGGTAGAAGACAGCAAGAGATGCAACATTGCGGCGGTGAGAGAGAGGCTGAAGACAGTCAGTTAGAGGAGAGGAGTTGATGAGACGAAAAGCTTTTGATTCCACCCTGTCTAGAAGAGCAGTATGAGTGGAACCCCCCCAGACATGTGAAGCATACTCCATACAAGGACGGATAAGGCCCTTGTACAGAGTTAGCAGCTGGGGGGGGTGAGAAAAACTGGCGGAGACGTCTCAGAACACCTAACTTCATAGAAGCCGTTTTAGCTAGAGATGAGATGTGAAGTTTCCAGTTCAGATTATAAGTAAAGGACAGACCGAGGATGTTCAGTGTAGAAGAGGGGGACAGTTGAGTGTCATTGAAGAAGAGGGGATAGTTGTCTGGAAGATTGTGTCGAGTTGATAGATGGAGGAATTGAGTTTTTGAAGCATTGAACAATACCAAGTTTGCTCTGCCCCAATCAGAAATTTTAGAAAGATCAGAAGTCAGGCGTTCTGTGGCTTCCCTGCGTGATATGTTTACCTCCTGAAGGGTTGGACGTCTATGAAAAGACGTGGAAAAGTGCAGGGTGGTATCATCAGCATAGGAGTGGATAGGACAAGAAGTTTGGTTTAGAAGATCATTAATGAATAATAAGAAGAGAGTGGGTGACAGGACAGAACCCTGAGGAACACCACAGTTAATAGATTTAGGAGAAGAACAGTGACCGTCTACCACAGCAGCAATAGAACGGTCAGAAAGGAAACTTGAGATGAAGTTACAGAGAGAAGGATAGAAATCGTAGGAGGGTAGTTTGGAAATCAAAGCTTTGTGCCAGACTCTATCAAAGGCTTTTGATATGTCCAAGGCAACAGCAAAAGTTTCACCAAAGTCTCTAAAAGAGGATGACCAAGACTCAGTAAGGAAAGCCAGAAGATCACCAGTAGAGCGTCCTTGACGGAACCCATACTGGCGATCAGATAGAAGGTTGTGAAGTGATAGATGTTTAAGAATCTTCCTGTTGAGGATAGATTCAAAAACTTTAGATAAGCAGGAAATTAAAGCAATAGGACGGTAGTTTGAGGGATTAGAGCGGTCACCCTTTTTAGGAACAGGTTGAATGTAGGCAAACTTCCAGCAAGAAGGAAAGGTAGATGTTGACAGACAGAGCTGAAAGAGTTTGACTAGGCAAGGTGCAAGCACGGAGGCACAGTTTCGGAGAACAATAGGAGGGACCCCATCAGGTCCATAAGCCTTCTGAGGGTTTAGGCCAGCGAGGGCATGGAAAACATCATTACGAAGAATTTTAATACGAGGCATGAAGTAGTCAGAGGGTGGAGGAGAGGGAGGAACAAGCCCAGAATCGTCCAAGGTAGAGTTTTTAGCAAAGGTTTGAGCAAAGAGTTCAGCTTTAGAAATAGATGTGATAGCAGTGGTGCCATCTGGTTGAAGTAGAGGAGGGAAAGAAGAAGAAGCAAAGTTATTGGAGATATTTTTGGCTAGATGCCAGAAATCACGAGGGGAGTTAGATCTTGAAAGGTTTTGACATTTTCTGTTAATGAAGGAGTTTTTGGCTAGTTGGAGAACAGACTTGGCATGGTTCCGGGCAGAAATATAAAGTGCATGAGATTCTGGTGAAGGAAGGCTTAAGTACCTTTTGTGGGCCACCTCTCTATCATGTATAGCACGAGAACAAGCTGTGTTAAACCAAGGTTTAGAAGGTTTAGGACGAGAAAAAGAGTGAGGAATGTACGCCTCCATGCCAGACACTATCACCTCTGTTATGCGCTCAGCACACAAAGACGGGTCTCTGACACGGAAGCAGTAGTCATTCCAAGGAAAATCAGCAAAATACCGCCTCAGGTCCCCCCAACTAGCAGAGGCAAAACGCCAGAGGCACCTTCGCTTAGGGGGATCCTGAGGAGGGATTGGAGTGATAGGACAAGATAAAGATATGAGATTGTGATCGGAGGAATGCTGTGGTGACACACACACACACACACACACACACACACACACACACACACACACACACACACACACACACATTAAAAACAGTAAATAAATAAATAAATAAAATGAAATAAAATAAATTTAAAAAATCTCAAAAAAAAAATAAAATAAAATAAATAAGAAAAATAAATAAAAAATAAACAAACTCTCAAAAAAATAATAAATAAATAAATAAAAGGAAATAAAATAGAAATAAAATAAATAAAGAAAAATAAAAAAAACCTCCGGAAAAAAAATAAATAAAAAAATAACTTTTGAAAAATAAAAGACACACACACACACACACACACACACACACACACACACACACACACACACACACACACACACACACACACACCTGGTGAAGGCACGTAACATCGTGGTGCTGGCAAGGGTGTCCAGCTCCCACTGCTCTTCCTCCGTGATGGGGCTGGTGTGCGGTGCTACAATACCAACACCACCACCACGACGCATCACCGTGACGCCGGCATTGGCCAGCTTGTGAAGGCAGCGCCGCCACACATCTGCCTTCATGCTGCTGCCGGGGAAGCTGATGCTCCAGTATCTGTCAACAGCGGCAGACAGAGAGATGATAGGTGGAGATAGAGAGATAAATACACTGACAGCTAGGCACACACATGCATACATACTCACACACACACACATACATACATACATACATACATGCACACCTACACACACACTTAATTAAAAGCATGTATAGATAGATGGGTGGATATACATATATTCATATTTGTGTGCATGCATACAGACACACACACACAGACAGACATACAGACAGACAAAAAGAGAAACAAATGAATAGATAAAATAGAGAGAAAGACAAATAAATGTATAAATAGAAAGACAGACGGACACACATTCAGACGCAGAGACACACAGATAGATCAGGAAGTTGCTGGCATCCACTCAGAGAGAGAGAGAGAGAGAGAGATTTATCCAGCTGTTATTGATGTTTTCTTTCTTTTCTGCTACTTCTATTATTTTATCCTCATCCTGCTCCAACTACCGATTGAAAATTACTACTACTACTACTACTACTACTACTACTACTACTACTACTACTAATAATAATAATAATAATAATAATAATAATATTTTCCTTCTCTTCCCCCTTGAAATACTACTATTTTTTTCTTCTTTTTCCTTTCCTTCTTCTTCTTCTTCTTCTTCTTCTTCTTCTTCTTTTTCTTCTTCTTCTTCTTCCTCTACTTCTCCTCCTCCTATTTTTTTTTCTTCTTCTCCTCTTCCTCCTCCTATTTTTCTTCTTATTCTTCTCTCCCTCTTCCTCCTATTTCTTTTTTCTTCTTCTTTTCCTTCTTTCTCCTCCGCCTCCTCCTCCTCTTCAGTCAGACCTCATCTAGACTACGGTCAGACCTCATCTAGACTACGCTGTGCAGTTCTGGTCCCCACATTACAGGAAAGATATAGGTCTATTAGAATCAGTACAGAGGAGAATGACTAAAAGGATACAGGGGATGAGGAGTATTCCTTACGAAGCGAGGTTGAAGCGGTTAAATTTACATTCTCTAGAGAGACGTAGTTTAAGAGGGGACCTGATAGAAGTCTTTAAGTGGTATAAGGGTTATAACAAGGGAGATGTAAGCAAAATTCTTAGGATCAGCAACCAGGGTAGAACAAGAAATAACGGGTTCAAGCTTGAAAAATTTAGGTTTAGTAAGGAGATAGGAAAAAATTGGTTCTCGAATAGAGTGGTAGATGAGTGGAACGGACTCAGTAATCATGTAGTTAGTGCTAGGACACTAGAGAGCTTTAAGAGAAGATTAGACAAGTTTATGGATGGGGATAACAGATGGAAATAGGTAGGTGTGTTTCATACAGGGACTGCCACGTGTAAGCCAGGTCGCTTCTTGCAGCTTCCCTTATTTCTTATGTTCTTATGTTCTTATGTTCCTCATTTCCTTCCTTTTCCTCCTCCGATTCCTCCTCCTCTTCTTCCACCTTTTCCTCCTCCTCCTCCTCTTTCTCCTCTTCTTATTTTTTCCTTTTTTTTTCTTCTCATCCTCTTCCTTCTCCTCCTCCTCCTCCTCTTTTTTTTCTTATAATTATTATTCTTATTCTTATTCTTCTTCTTATTATTATTATATTTTCTTTTTCTTATTATTATCATCGTCATCATCATCATTATTATTATTATTATTATTATTATTATTATTAATTTTTTTTTTTTTTTTCTTCCTGTTTTTTTATCTATAGCTACTACTACTACTACTACTACTACTACTACTACTACTACTACTACTACTACTACTACCACCACCACCACCACCACCACCACCACCACTACTACTACTACTTATGCTTTTAAAACAATAATAACAATACGTAATAGTATTTATTTATCTATTTATTTTTGAGTTACATACAAATAGAAGCATTACTTGTACACTAAAACCTTCCTAACCTAACCAAACCTGACCTGACCCAACTTAACCTTGTAAGTGGGATAATTACTTACAAACAAAAAGGAGGAGGAGGCAGTAGACACCTGCCGAAACGATAATTACTCCCAGTGAGGTCTAAAGCACTGTTCAGGGGGTGCTGTGAACTTATCATTAAACCCAGCTGTGACCTCACTGAACGTTTCCCTTTGTGTCTCACAACACAAGGGGACAGTCACAGCCTGTCCTCTAAAGACAACTCTCTTCCTCCACACAAAACTACAAGCACTTAATAACACACACACCCTTCACTCAAAAATTTTAAAATCATCATGGCGACTCCTACACCAGCCTCGGAGTCCCCATCTGGGGAGGAGACCATAAATGTCCCCAGGTCGGACTGCCTTTCTGTCGACGACCCTAAGTGTCTTGCCCCTCAACTTTTTCTTAATTAACTTCTGCAACATTCGCGGTCTAAGATCTAATTTTCAATCTGTAGAACACCACCTCTCCTCTTCTAAACCTCATCTTCTTTTCCTCACTGAAACTCAGGTGTCTGAGGCAACTGACAGTAGCCCCTTTTCTGTTCCCTCCTACTTTCACTATCCTCATTTTCGATACAAAGCTGGATGCTGTGTTTATGTGCGCAATGACTTAACCTGTTCTCGTGCCCACGCTCTTGAATCTTCCGAGTTTTCCACCATCTGGCTACGACTACAGAGTCACTTTCATACTAAATTTATCTCTGCTGTATACCTCTCACCTAACTCCTCTGACTATAAGAAATTCTTTGACTACTTTACTACAACTTTGCTATCCTCCATGACCTAGAGCAATTGGTGCAACACCCTACTAGTATTCCTGACCGTCTTGGAGATACGCCCAACATTCTTGACCTTTTCCTCACCTCTAATCCTTCTCCTTATGCTATCACCCTTTCTTATCCGTTGGGGTCCTCCGATCACAATCTCATATCTTTATCTTGTCCTATCACTCCAATCCCTCCTCAGGATCCCCCTAAGCGAAGGTGCCTCTGGCGTTTTGCCTCTGCTAGTTGGGGGGACCTGAGGAAGTATTTTGCTAATTTTCCTTGGAATGACTACTGCTTCCGTGTCAGAGACCCGTCTTTGTGTGCTGAGTGCATAACAGAGGTGATAGTGTCTGGCATGGATGCATACATTCCTCACTCTTTTTCTCGTCCTAAACCTTCTAAACCTTGGTTTAACAGAGGTTGTTCTCGTGCTATACATGATAGAGAGGTGGCCCACAAAAGGTACTTAAGCCTTCCATCACCAGAATCTCATGCACTTTATATTTCTGCCCGTAACCATGCCAAGTCTGTTCTCCAACTAGCCAAAAACTCCTTCATTAACAGAAAATGTCAAAACCTTTCAAGATCTAACTCCCCTCGTGATTTCTGACACCTAGCCAAAAATATCTCCAATAACTTTGCTTCTTCTTTCCCTCCTCTATTTCAACCAGATGGCACCACTGCTAACTTTAAACTTTACTTGGACTTTAAACTTTACTTTACTTTAAAAACTTTACCTTGGACGATTCTGGGCTTGTTCCTCCTTCTCCTCCACCCTCTGACTTCTTCATGCCACCTATTAAAATTCTTCGCAATGATGTTTTCCATGCTCTCGCTGGCCTAAACCCTCGGAAGGCTTATGGACCTGATGGGGTCCCTCCTACTGTTCTCCGAAACTGTGCCTCCGTGCTTTCACCTTGCCTAGTCAAACTGTTTCAGCTCTGTCTGTCAACATCTACCTTTCCTTCTTGCTGCAAGTTTGCCTACATTCAACCTGTTCCTAAAAAGGGTGACCGTTCTAATCCCTCAAACTACCGTCCTATTGCTTTAATTTCCTGCCTATCTAAAGTTTTTGAATCTATCCTCAACAGGAAGATTCTTAAATATCTATCACATCTATTTCTAAAGCTGAACTCTTTGCTCAGACCTTTGCTAAAAACTCTACCTTGGACGATTCCGGCCTTGTTCCTCCCTCTCCTCCACCCTCTGACTACTTCATGCCACCTATTAAAATTCTTCGCAATGATGTTTTCCATGCCCTCGCTGGCCTAAACCCTCGGAAGGCTTATGGACCTGATGGGGTCCCTCCTACTGTTCTCCGAAACTGTGCCTCCGTGCTTTCACCTTGCCTAGTCAAACTGTTTCAGCTCTGTCTGTCAACATCTACCTTTCCTTCTTGCTGCAAGTTTGCCTACATTCAACCTGTTCCTAAAAAGGGTGACCGTTCTAATCCCTCAAACTACCGTCCTATTGCTTTAATTTCCTGCCTATCTAAAGTTTTTGAATCTATCCTCAACAGGAAGATTCTTAAATATCTATCACTTCACAGCCTTCTATCTGATCGCCAGTATGGGTTCTGTCAAGGCCGCTCTACTGGTGATCTTCTGGCTTTCCTTACTGAGTCTTGGTCATCCTCTTTTAGAGATTTTGGTGAAACTTTTGCTGTTGCCTTAGACATATCAAAAGCTTTTGATAGAGTCTGGCACAAAGCTTTGATTTCCAAACTACCCTCCTACAGTTTCTATCCTTCTGTCTGTAACTTCATCTCAAGTTTCCTTTCTGACCGTTCTATTGCTGCTGTGGTAGATGGTCACTATTCTTCTCCGAAATCTATTAACAGTGGTGTTCCTCAGGGTTCTGTCCTGTCACCCACTCTCTTCTTATTACTCATTAATGATCTTCTAAACCAAACCTCTTGTTCTATCCACTCCTACGCTGATGATACCATCCTGCACTTTTCCATGTCTTTTCATAGACGTCCAACCCTTCAGGAGGTAAACATATCACACAGGGAAGCCACAGAACGCCTGAATTCTGATCTTTCTAAAATTTCTGATTGGGGCAGAGGAAACTTGGTATTGTTCAATGCCTCAAAAACTCAATTCCTCCATCTATCAACTCGACACAACCTTCCAGACAACTATCCCCTCTTCTTCAATGACACTCAACTGTCCCCCTCTTCTACACTGAACATCCTCGGTCTGTCCTTTACTTATAATCTGAACTGGAAACCTCACATCTCATCTCTAGCTAAAACAGCTTCTATGAAGTTAGGTGTTCTGAGACGTCTCCGCCAATTTTTCTCACCCCCCAGCTGCTAACTCTTTACAAGAGCCTTATCCGTCCATGTATGGAGTATGCTTCACATGTCTGGGGGAGGTTCCACTCATACTGCTCTTCTAGACCGGGTGGAATCAAAAGCTTTTCGTCTCATCAACTCCTCTCGTCTAACTGACTGTCTTCAGCCTCTCTCTCACCGCCGCAATGTTGCATATCTAGCTGTCTTCTACCGCTATTTTCATGCTAACTGCTCTTCTGATCTTGCTAACTGCATGCCTCCTCTCCTTCCGCGGCCTCGCTGCACAAGACTTTCTTCTTTCTCTCATCCCTATTCTGTCCACGTCTCTAACGCAAGAGTTAACCAGTATTCTCAATCATTCATCCCTTTCTCTGGTAAACTCTGGAACTCCCTGCCTGCTTCTGTATTTCCACCTTCCTATGACTTGAATTCCTTCAAGAGGGAGGTTTCAAGACACTTATTCATCAATTTTTGACCACTGCTTTGACCCTTTTATGGGACTGCCATTTCAGTGGGAGTTTTTTTTTTTTTTTATTAGATTTTTGTTGCCCTTGGCCAGTATCCTTCCTAGATAAAAAAAAAATAAAAAAATCCTAGTCTAACCCAACCTGACCTACCCTACGTAACCTAACATGTCTAACCTGACCCAGTTAACCTAACCTAACATACACACAACATCAACCTTAACACCTGGGTGATTACTTAAATATTTAACACCTGACATAACCTTCCCAACCTAATCTAACGTCACATAACCTGACACACAATCTTACCTAACCTAAAGGAAGAAAGAAGAATGTATGAGGAAGATATAGTTTCATAAAGTTTCCTAACCTAACTTAGCGCACCTAATCTTACCTAATTAACCTCACACATCCTAACACACTTTACAAAAAATAGTAAATAAATAAAAAGAATAAAGAACAAAAAAAGAAAGGAAAGAAGGAACACTCAAACAATTGCTTACAAAAAAATAAATAAATAAATAAAAGTATTGGTAAGAAGCCTAACACGCCTAACCTAACGTAACATACCCACTGAACCTCACCTCACTGACCATAACAAAAAAAAAAAAAAAAAAAATATAAAATAAATACATACATAAATAAATAAATCAATAAATAAAAAAAAAATATTAGGAATATATGTATGTGCTTTCGTTGCCTTTCATCATAACTCAGCCTAACTCAGCCTAGCCTAACCTAACCTAACCTATCCTAACCTAACTCAGCCTAACCTAACCTATCCTATCCTAATCTAACCTAACTCATCCTCTCCTAATCTACCTAAGCTAACCTAACTCAACTTAATCTAATGTATCCCACCTAGCCTGACCTCACTCTAACTGACCTAACAAAATATTCCACCATGTGATGGATTACTTAAAACACTTAAAGGAATTACTTATACGGTGTGTGTGTGTGTGTGTGTGTGTGTGTGTGTGTGTGTGTGTGTGTGTGTGTCTAATAGAATGTTGGAAAAAAAAAGAAAGGTAGTCGGTTTCTTTATTTGATCATTTGTGTTTTCAATAAGTACCCACTTGCTTGTTTATTTGTTTGTTTGTTTGTTTGTATGCTTTCCTCTTTGATTCTTGGCTCAATAATTTTTCTCTTTGTTTATTTGTTCGTCTTCCATTTTGCTTTTCTCTCTTTCCTTATTCCTTTTTTCCTGCTTTATTTGTTGCTTTGTTTATTTATTTCTGTTTACATTTGTTTGTTTGTTTGTTTGTTTGCTTGTTTCTTCCATTGTCTCCTCATTGATGTGTTTCTAAA
>NC_087176.1:19534090-19584090 GCF_035594125.1 Scylla paramamosain | reverse complement strand
TGGAGAACACCTGGCGACAGGTGCCACCGGCCAGGCCTCGCAAGGGTCGCAGAGGTGTGTCAGACGTGGCTGAAGGTGAGGTTGGGTGCTGGTTCCATTCCCCCATCTTGCCTGCTTTGCCTAGAGTGACTACGCCGGCCCCACTCTATGGGACAGAACTGTGAGGACAATAGCTGCAAGCGCCGGGTTGTGAAAGTCTCACTCGTGTCCGAGACTCTAGGCAAGCGATTGGTCTTTATGGCATTTTCAAGACCCTGTGGGAGCTGACTCCCAGTCTTGGAAGCATCCAACACAGCAGTATCTGATTTCCATGCATAAACTTTTCATTTGCTCAATTTATGGTCACATCCTTTATGAAATTTCGAAAGTGCTCTGATTAATCAGTCATGCCTTCTCTTCTCAGACAATGCGAAGCCTGTCGTGGCAAGTTTACCCCTCAATTTAGTAGGAAAAGGCAGTAGACACCTGCCGAAACGATAATTACTCCCAGTGAGGTCTAATGCACTGTTCAGGGGGTGCTGTGAACTTATCATTAAACCCAGCTGTGACCTCACTGAACGTTTCCCTTTGTGTCTCACAACACAAGGGGGCAGTCACAGCCTGCCCTCTAAAGACAACTCTCTTCCTCCACATAAAACTACAAACACCTAATAACACACACACCCTTCACTCAAAAATTTTAAAATCATCATGGCGACTCCTACACCAGCCTCGGAGTCCCCATCTGGGGAGGGGACCATAAATGTCCCCAGGTCGGACTGCCTTTCTGTCGACGACCCTAAGTGTCTTGACACCCCCCTCAACTTTTTCTTCATTAACTTCTGCAACATTCGCGGTCTAAGATCTAATTTTCAATCTGTAGAACCCCACCTTTCCTCTTCTAAACCTCATCTTCTTTTCCTCACTGAAACTCAGGTGTCTGAGGCAACTGACAGTAGCCCCTTTTCTGTTCCTTCCTACTTTCTCTATCCTCATTTTCGATCCAAAGCTGGATGCTGCGTTTATGTGCGCAATGACTTAACCTGCTCTCGTGCCCACGCTCTTGAATCTTCCGAGTTTTCCACCATCTGGCTACGACTACAGAGTCACTCTCATACTAAATTTATCTGTGCTGTATACCTCTCACCTAACTCCTCTGACTATAAGAAATTCTTTGACTACTTAACTTCCAAAGTGGAGCACATTCTGACCCTCTTCCCTTTTGCAGAGATCTCCATTCTTGGAGACTTCAATGTTCACCACCAGCTTTGGCTTTCCTCTCCCTTCACAGACCATCCTGGTGAACTAGCCTACAACTTTGCTATCCTCCATGACCTAGAGCAATTGGTGCAACACCCTACTCGTATTCCTGACCGTCTTGGAGATACGCCCAACATTCTTGACCTTTTCCTCACCTCTAATCCTTCTGCTTATGCTGTCACCCTTTCTTCTCCGTTGGGCTCCTCCGATCACAATCTCATATCTTTATCTTGTCCTATTACTCCAATCCCTCCTCAGGATCCCCCTAAGCGAAGGTGCCTCTGGCGTTTTGCCTCTGCTAGTTGGGGGGACCTGAGGAGGTATTTTGCTGATTTTCCTTGGAATGACTACTGCTTCCATGTCAGAGACCCATCTTTGTGTGCTGAGCGCATAACAGAGGTGATAGTGTCTGGCATGGAGGCGTACATTCCTCACTCTTTTTCTCGTCCTAAACCTTCTAAACCTTGGTTTAACACAGCTTGTTCTCGTGCTATACATGATAGAGAGGTAGCCCACAAAAGGTACTTAAGCCTTCCATCACCAGAATCTCATGCACTTTATATTTCTGCCCGGAACCATTCCAAGTATGTTCTCCAACTAGCCAAAAACTCCTTCATTAACAGAAAATGTCAAAAAACTCCCCTCGTGATTTCTGGCATCTAGCCAAAAATATCTCCAATAACTTTGCTTCTTCCTCTTTCCCTCTTATATTTCAACCAGATGGCACCACTGCTATCACATCTATTTCTAAAGCTGAACTCTTTGCTCAGACCTTTGCTAAAAACTCTACCTTGGACGATTCCGGCCTTGTTCCTCCCTCTCCTCCACCCTCTGACTACTTCATGCCACCTATTAAAATTCTTCGCAATGATGTTTTCCATGCCCTCGCTGGCCTAAACCCTCGGAAGGCTTATGGACCTGATGGGGTCCCTCCTATTGTTCTCCGAAACTGTGCCTCCGTGCTTGCACCTTGCCTAGTCAAACTGTTTCAACTCTGTCTGTCAACATCTACCTTTCCTTCTTGCTGGAAGTTTGCCTACATTCAACCTGTTCCTAAAAAGGGTGACCGTTCTAATCCCTCAAACTACCGTCCTATTGCTTTAATTTTCTGCCTATCTAAAGTTTTTGAATTTATCCTCAACAGGAAGATTCTTAAACATCTATCACTTCACAACCTTCTATCTGATCGCCAGTATGGGTTCCGTCAAGGCCACTCTACTGGTGATCTTCTGGCTTTCCTTACTGAGTCTTGGTCATCCTCTTTTAGAGATTTTGGTGAAACTTTTGCTGTTGCCTTGGACATATCAAAAGCTTTTGATAGAGTCTGGCACAAAGCTTTGATTTCCAAACTACCCTCCTACGGTTTCTATCCTTCTCTCTGTAACTTCATCTCAAGTTTCCTTTCTGACCGTTCTATTGCTGCTGTGGTAGACGGTCACTGTTCTTCTCCTAAATCTATTAACAGTGGTGTTCCTCAGGGTTCTGTCCTGTCACCCACTCTCTTCTTATTATTCATTAATGATCTTCTAAACCAAACTTCTTGTCCTATCCACTCCTACGCTGATGATACCACCCTGCACTTTTCCACGTCTTTTCATAGACGTCCAACCCTTCAGGAGGTAAACATATCACGCAGGGAAGCCACAGAACGCCTGACTTCTGATCTTTCTAAAATTTCTGATTGGGGCGGAGGAAACTTGGTATTGTTCAATGCCTCAAAAACTCAATTCCTCCATCTATCAACTCGACACAACCTTCCAGACAACTATTCCCTCTTCTTCAATGACACTCAACTGTCCCCCTCTTCTACACTGAACATCCTCGGTCTGTCCTTTACTTATAATCTGAATTGGAAACTTCACATCTCATCTCTAGCTAAAACAGCTTCTATGAAGTTAGGTGTTCTGAGACGTCTCCGCCAGTTTTTCTCACCCCCCCAGCTGCTAACTCTGTACAAGGGCCTTATCCGTCCATGTATGGAGTATGCTTCACATGTCTGGGGGGGTTCCACTCATACTGCTCTTCTAGACGGGGTGGAATCAAAAGCTTTTCGTCTCATCAACTCCTCTCCTCTAACTGACTGTCTTCAGCCTCTCTCTCACCGCCGCAATGTTGCATATCTAGCTGTCTTCTACCGCTATTTTCATGCTAACTGCTCTTCTGATCTTGCTAACTGCATGCCTCCCCTCCTTCCGCGGCCTCGGTGCACAAGACTTTCTTCTTTCTCTCACCCCTATTCTGTCCACCTCTCTAACGCAAGAGTTAACCAGTATTCTCAATCATTCATCCCTTTCTCTGGTAAACTCTGGAACTCCCTGCCTGCTTCTGTATTTCCACCTTCCTACGACTTGAATTCCTTCAAGAGGGAGGTTTCAAGACACTTATCCACCAATTTTTGACCACTGCTTTGACCCTTTTATGGGACTGGCATTTCAGTGGGCATTTTTTTTTTTATTAGATTTTTGTTGCCCTTGGCCAGTGTCCTTCCTACATAAAAAAAAAAAAGAATTTTTGCCTGCAGGTTGTGTCACCTCCAGAGCAAGATAGAGAGACTCAGCGAGAAATACGAGGAGAAGTGCAAGCAGTATGAGGACGTCGTGCAACAGCTTGAAACACTAAAAGAGTTCGTTGTCTCTAATACAGGTTGCACCTCCACAGATGTTGTTCCTACCATCCCTGACAGACCTGCCTCCTCCACTCCAGGGGCTCCTGCCCGCCCACATGCTGTGCCTGCAGAGTCACCATTCATATTAGTCAAGAATCGTGCCACCACCACTAATGTTAAGAAATTTTTGCCCATCTCAACACACAACAGGTACCAGATCCTAGCTGAAGAGGAGGAAGATGCACAAGAGACGAGACTGGTCGGAGACTCAATAGTCAGAGGTCAGCTCTCTGAGTTCTGTGGCAGGGCTCGTAGGACACGTAAGCGTCTATGCATGCCTGGTGGACGCTTAGAAGACATCACGGCAGCATGTGACGAGGCAGCCTGCGGATCTAATAATAATACCCTCTTTATTATTCACGCAGGTACAAATGATGTTGAAAACACTAGGTCTGAAGAGCTCATGGAAAAGTTCAAGAGGATGATACAGCGCTTTAAAACTAAATCCAATAACATTATTGTTTCAGGTATCCTCCCCCGGACCAGGGCACCGGCTGTCTTCTATAACAGAGCCTTCAGCACTAACAGCCGTCTCCGTTCTCTTTGCGCAGAGGAAGGTGTAGACTTCGTTAATCTTTGGGACAACTTTTACAATAAACCTTCTCTATTTCAGCCGGATGGTTTACACCTAAATGGAATTGGAGCAGCACGACTTGGTAGACTCCTTAGTAATAAAGTTTCTATTTTCAGACCAAAAAACGAACAGCAAGATCGTGTAGCCCCAGGCTCTTAGTAGCCTCTTCGCGCAACCCAACCTCCATGTGCAACACTATAAAAGCTTGCCTAATCAACGCACGCAGCCTTAGAAATAAATTTTCAGATTTAGAAACCCTGGCAGCTGTAGAAAACTACCACATTATTGGTAGTACTGAATCTTGGCTGAACTCTGCAAACAGAGACTTTCTTGCAGAATACAACTTGCCAGGTTATGAAATGTTCAGCAGTGAAAGAAAAGACAGGATAGGTGGCGGTGTATTGCTGTATGTGAAAGCCAGTCTTCAGCCAAACATACTAAAAACCGAAAAGATTACCAATATAGATTTAGTCTTCTTGCATTTAAGAGTACGTTCTAAGAAAACTGCTATAGGTCTTATTTATAGGCCTCTGGTTCAGAATGTTTCCTCTGATGAGAATTTACAAGATCAAATTATTGAAATAAGTAACAATTTTGACACAGTCATCTGTGGAGACTTCAATCTACCTGTTAACTCATGGGGAAATCCACTTAACTCTCATTCTGGTCACGACTTGTATAATAATTTACTAGAATGTTCCCTAAAGCAACACGTTCAAGGACCCACAGGAGGTGACAACATATTAGATCTTGTTTTTTCAACAAACGATGACTTAATATCTAACGTTAATATTGGACCTAAATTTAGTACAAGTGACCACAAGATTGTCTCCTTTGACATCAACCTTCAAGCATATAAAGACATTGTTAGCAACGAAAAAGTTTTCATATATAAAAAAGGAGACTACGAGAGACTCAGGTCAATTCTTTCTGTCACAGATTGGAATGCAGAACTTAGCGAAAGTAACATTGAAGAATCATGGGCAAAATTTAAGTATATTTTAGAAAATGCTGTGAAGACATGTATCCCTATGCGCAAAAGACGTCCATGCAAGAGATATAAACCTAAATGGTGGACAAACAACATTGAGTCACAACTCCTGCAGAAAAATCGTGCCTACCATAAATATTTGTCCTCTCAGAATGAGGCCGATAAACTAGAATATGATAGACTCCGACGCAAATCAAAAAAGCTCATTAGACAGAGTAAGAAAAATCTAGAAATGTATACTCGTATTCCAAGCATTGCAAAATCCAATCCCAAAGAATTTTACAGTTATGTTCGAAATAAAAAAGTCATTACATCTCACATTAATCAAATTACACTAGATAACGGTAATTTTGAGAAACTCAGATCGCGGACACAACTAAATGATTATTTTGCTTCAATTTTTACAGAGAAAAATACTCATACAATCCCCGAACAACTCCTTATGCTCCACAACATAACACCCTTAAGTGTCTGCGTTTTTCATGAAAACGAAATAATCAAAGTAATTGATAAGATGAAAACTGACAAAGCCACCGGCCCAGATGGTATTGCACCACGTGTCTTGAAAGAAACTAAATTCCAAATTTGTAAGTCCCTTTCATTGGTTTTTACCAAATCATTTAACTGCGGTAAGGTTCCCAAGGATTGGAAGTTAGCTAACGTTACCCCTATAGAAAAGAAAGGCGATAATTCACTTCCAAGTAACTACAGACCTATCAGCCTTACATCTGTAGTATGTAAACTAATGGAAACAGTAATTCGCAATAATTTAGTGAACTTTCTAGAGGAAAATGATTTAATCAATGACTCACAGCATGGCTTCCGAAACAGACGTTCTTGTTTAACTAATCTGCTTGATTTCTTTTATGATGTTTTCACCATGTACGACGAAACAAAGGCAGTAGATATAGTGTATCTAGATTTTCAAAAAGCTTTTGACAAAGTTCCCCATAAGCGGCTACTAGGTAAATTAAAGTCACATGGTATAAATGGAAAACTTCTCAATTGGCTTGAAGACTGGCTGTCTGAGAGAAAACAGCGCGTTGTTTTAAATGGTAAATTTTCAAACTGACGAGAGGTTTTAAGTGGTGTACCACAGGGATCTGTGCTCGGCCCTGTCCTTTTCCTTATTTACGTTAATGATATCGATGAGGGCCTCATCTGTAAAGTATCTAAGTTCGCTGATGATACAAAAATAATGAATAAAGTAGTCACGTCAGAGGATAAAAGAAAATTACAATCTGATCTCGACCACTTAGCCACTTGGTCAGACAAGTGGCAGATGAGCTTCAATGTATATAAATGTAAAGTGTTGCACATTGGTAATAATAACGATCACACTGATTACTTAATGAACGGTACCGAGCTTCTCAAGGTTAATGAGGAAAAGGACTTAGGAGTTATAATTACCTCAGACCTCAAGTCAAGTAAACACTGCTCGGAAGTAGTTAAAACAGCAAATAAATTGGTTGGGTTTATTGGTAGGACTTTCGAATTCAAATCAGAAGGGGTAATTCTCACATTGTTTAATACACTTGTCCGACCTCTACTTGAGTACTGCGTCCAGTTCTGATCACCCCATTACAGGAAAGATATAGACAAGCTGGAGAGAGTCCAAAGAAGAGTTATCAAGTTGATCCCACGACTGCGGAACAAGCCTTATGAGGAGCGCTTGAGGGAACTCAACTTGTTCAGTTTAGAGAAACGGCGAATGCGAGGTGACTTAATTTAACTGTTTAAGATGTGTCGGGGCTTTGATAACGTAAATGTAAACAACTATCTCATCATTGACAATTCCAACACCACTCGAAATAATGGTTACAAGATTATAGGTAAGCGTTTCAAATCAGACGAGGCTAAGTATTATTTCTTCAATAGAATTGTAAATGTCTGGAACTCTCTCCCAGCACATATTGTCTATAGTAATACAATAGAAACTTTTAAACAAAGGTTGGACAATCACCTCTCAGCAACCCCTCATATAACGTACTTTGCGCCTACATAAAATCGTGTTTTTTTTTTTTTCAGTTACTGTAGTGAATAGTATAATTTCTCTTTCATCCTTTCCTATCACATCTTAGCCTTTCCTCCTCCCTATACTCTTCTGTTTTTCCTTCCTTGATCTCTAGTGTCCTCCATCCTCTAACTCTTAGAATCTGTAGTGGTAGTGGTAGAATAGACACACAGACAGCCTCGTTAGGCCCAGTGGGGCTGTTGCTGTCTGTTCTTTCCTTTGTATTCCTTTGTATTCCTCCTCCTCCTATTTAGTTTAACAAAGTGCAGGATAAGAGGAGACCTAATTGAAGTTGAAGTGAATAGTATAATTTCTCTTTCATCCTTTCCTATCACATCTTAGCCTTTCCTCCTCCCTATACTCTTCTGTTTTTCCTTCCTTGATCTCTAGTGTCCTCCATCCTCTAACTCTTAGAATCTGTAGTGGTAGTGGTAGAATAGACACACAGACAGCCTCGTTAGGCCCAGTGGGGCTGTTGCTGTCTGTTCTTTCCTTTGTATTCCTTTGTATTCCTCCTCCTCCTATTTAGTTTAACAAAGTGCAGGATAAGAGGAGACCTAATTGAAGTGTTCAAAATTTTCAGAGAATATAGTAACATTGATGCACATAAATATTTTACCATTGATCATCCTTACCTAACAAGAAATAATGGATTAAAAATTATACCCAAACGTTTTAAATCCCACGAGGCAAAACATTTTTTCTTTAATCGTATAGTAAATATATGGAATAAACTTCCTGCAGAAATTGTGAACAGCAATACTAATGAATCATTCAAAAATAAAATAGACAAATATTTAAAAGCAAATCCCCAACAAGCTCTCTTCTTGTCCGAATAATTACTAAATTCACTAATAAACTCTTATTCTACAGACACCAATTTTAATATAACTTGTATTAACTTTCAGATAGGCGTATAGAGTTCACCGTAGGGTGAATAGTAGAACTTCCTTTCATCCTTTCCTATGAAAATTTCCACGTCGGTTTTTCCATACTGCATGGTACTTTTCCCAACTATTTCCATGCCAGCGCAAGCTGGAGGGAGTGGTGGGTGGGGAGGAGCCTTCTGCTATGCTGTCCTGTCTCTCTTTCCTGTAGCTAGTTAGAAGTAGTTACCAAACAGTTGCTGTTTGGCCTTCCTTTATATTCCTTTATATTCCTTTATTTATATTCTTCCTCCTCCTCCTCCTCCTCATTCTCCTTCTCTTTTTTTTTTTTTTCTACTCTTACAGTTCTTTATATTCATCCTCTTATTCCTTCTCCTCCCCTTTTTTCACCTCCTCCTTCTCTTCTTCCTCCTCCTTTTCCTCCTCCTCCTCCTTTTTCTCCTCCTCCTCCTCCTCCTCCTCCTCCTCCTCCTCCTCCTCCTCCTCCTCCTCCTATTTCTCCTATTTTCTTCTGTGTGCACAACTTGATATTATCTACCTTGATTTCTAGAAAGCTTTCGACACTGTTCCCCATAGGAGACTCATCAGTAAAGTAAAAGCTCACGGCATTGCTGGAAACACCCTGAAACGGCTGAGAGACTGGCTCTCTGACAGAAAACAGCGTGTTGTGATTAATGGAAAAGAGTCAGAGTGGCATAAGGTAAATAGCGGCGTTCCTCAAGGCTCTGTATTAGGACCAGTACTCTTTATAATGTACATAAATGATATTGATGAAGGGATAAACTGCAAAATAAGTATATTTGCACACGACACCAAAATAACAAGTAGAGTAACGTCTGTCACAATGGCAGGAACTGCAGTGTGACCTCAATAAACTAACAAGCTGGGCAGAAAAATGGCAGATGAGATTTAATATAGAAAAGTGCAAAGTTCTACATATCGGAAGCAACAATGTTCAGGCGAGATATGTAATGAATAACATGCCACTGTCAAGTGTTGATAAAGAAAAAGATCTTGGTGTCGTTGTGTCAAACGACCTAAAGCCGAATCAACACTGTACAGAAACAGTAAAGACGGCAAATAAATTAGTAGGGTTCATTGGAAGAACCTTTGAATTTAAATCAGAAAAGGTTTTACTTGCCTTATATAACTCACTGGTGCGCCCTCATCTAGAATACTGTGTACAGTTCTGGTCCCCATACTACAAAAAAAGACATTGAAAAACTAGAAAAGATACAGCGCAGAGTCACAAAGATGATTCCAAGATTGCGCAATAAGCCGTATGAAGAACGACTGGAAGAACTAAACCTATTTAGTTTAACAAAGCGCAGGATAAGAGGAGACCTAATTGGAGTGTTAAAAATTTTCAAAGGATATAGTAACATTGATGCACATAAATATTTTACCATTGATCATTCTAACCTAACAAGAAATAATGGACTCAAGATTATATCCAAACGTTTTAAATCCCACAAGGCAAAACATTTTTTCTTTAATCGTATAGTAAATATATGGAATAAACTTCCTGCAGAAATTGTGAACAGCAATACTATTGAATCATTCAAAAATAAAATAGACAAATATTTAAAAGCAAATCCCCAACAAGCTCTCTTCTTGTTCGAATAATTACTAAATTTATAAATAAACTCTTATTCTACAGACACCAGTTTTAATATAACTTGTATTAACTTTCAGATAGGCGTATAGAGTTCACCGTAGGGTGAATAGTAGAACTTTCTTTCATCCTTTCCTATGAAAATTTCCATGTCAGTTTTTCCATACTGCATGATACTTTTCCCAACTATTTCCATGCCAGCGCAAGCTGGAGGGAGTGGTGGGTGGGGAGGAGCCTTCTGCTATGCTGTCCTGTCTCTCTTCCCTGTAGCTAATTAGAAGTAGTTACCAAACAGCCTTGCAAGGACCAAAAGGTCTGTTGCTGTTTGGCTTTCCTTTGTATTCCTTTGTATTCCTCCCGCTTCCTCTTACTCTTTGCCTTGTCATCGTCTCCATCACCACCTTTATCATCATCACCACCACCACCACCACCACCACCAGCACCGTCACCACCACCACCGTCACCCTCAGCACCACCATCACCATCACCATCACTAACACGTTCACCATCATCACCAGCCTTAGGACAGTTATACCCTTGCATGTGTGCACAAGCAAATGGATGTTTTGACCACATTTAAACAAAGTGCATATTTGTAACTTTTTTCCCTAGTGCGGCATATTTCTGAGTTGTTAGGTGTTTATGAAGAGTATTCTATATGTAATAGTATTTTCAATTATAATTTCTTGTAAGTGTCATAATGAGTAATTGAAAGACATGTTTTGAACAGGATCAGGCTACACACTTGATAAGCGGCAGTCCTACACTCGGTTAATGCGGTGTAAGGAGGTGTATTACTACTTTGTACACCAAAAACTTGTCTGCCTCTTTTCTTTTCATGTCAGCCACGACTTTTACAAAAAAGTAAGTCTTTGTGGTAAATCACTGCAGAAAACTCATGTTATTATCAATTCCACTAAGCTAAAAGTATTAGCCTATTATTATTAATCATACCTTTGTTAGGAAATGAGTGCTTGTTTCAGTGCTTATTTTACCTTTTTCAGGTGCATGTTTGCATGCAGATTTACCTCATTCTGAGTGCATGTTATCCTAAGCCTAATCATCACCACTACCATCACCCCCACCATCATAATCACCGCCACCACCACCACCACCCCCACCATCATAATCACCGCCACCACCACCACCACCACCACCACCATCATCATCACTATCGTCATCACTATCATCATCTTCACCGTCCTGACAGTCACGGTCACATTCTGTGCTACAGACAAAGGTAACAAACATTCCAGAGGGTTATTTCACCACAGTTGTAGTTGTTAGTGAATGGTTAGGCTTTACTTCAGTTTTGTTGATGGTGACAACAATAATGCATTAATGACTGTTGTGATGGTGGCAGTGATGGTCATGACAATGTTAATTGTAGTAATTATGATAATACTTGTGAAAAGAATGACTGTGATAATGATAACGGTGTGTGTGTGTGTGTGTGTGTGTGTGTGTGTGTGTGTGTGTGCAGGTACTAACTAACTAAACAAACAAACAAACACACACACAGACAGACCCACCTGGGCATGGCACGCAGCAAGGAGTCACAGAGAGTGGCTTGGTCTGGATGCCTGTATTGGTGGTGCAGGGACAGATCAATGTATTTGTGGTGTTCAAAGATGAGCCCCTGCACGTCTGATTCCTTCCTGCTTAGCTGTATCCGTACCACCTTGGAGGGGATGAGGGGGAGGAGGGCCCTGGCACTGGTGATGGTGCTGTCTGTTATTATTACCATCTCCCTCTTATCACTTGTAATGTGTCTGACAACACAATCCAAGGCAGTCCTGTTCACCTCAGTGTCCTCCAGCATGGACAGCCAATCATCACACCTTTCCACACCAGTCTCCGCCAGCAAGTCCACCACCTCCTGTGTGTGTAGAGTTACCAGGATTAGTACCACCACCACCACCAACACCAACACCACCTCCCGTGTGTGTAGAGTTACTAGGATTAGTACCACCACCACCACCACCACCACCACCACCTGTGTGTGTAGAGTTACTAGGATTAGTACCACCGCCACCACCACCACCACCACCACCACCACCACCACCTCCTGAGTGTGTAGAGTTACTAGGATTAGTACCACATCCACCACCACCACCACCATCACCACCTCCTATGTGTGTAGAGTTACTAGGATTAGTACCACCACCACCACCACCACCACCACCACCTCCTGTGTGTGTAGAGTTACTAGGATTAGTATCACCACCACCACCACCACCACCACCACCACCACTACCACCACCACCTTCACCACCACCACCACCACCACCACTACCACCACCTTCACCTCCTGTGCGTGTAGTCACTACAATAATTTCTTGTATTTTTTTTTTTGCTAATGACTAGTAAGGATCAAAATTGAGGTTGACAGTGGTGCAGGTTCCCCTGAGACAGCTATGGAAGGATCAAATATGAGGAAAAGAGGATAAATAGTCAACTTACTTGTATGGCTGCAGCACAAAGTGGTGTGTTAGGGTGGCAGAGGAGACCTGCCACGTGCAGCAGCAGGTTCCTCAAGTTCCGGAGCTGTTCTGGCGGCGGGTCGTGAAGCATGCGTCGTATGTTTGCTGAGTGTGAGTCCTCCACCAGCTTGTGGACGATTGCTGATGCACCGTAGAATTCCTGTAGGCTCTTGTGTGGGGCTGCATACTTCTGATGATGCCCCAGCCTGTCACTCGTGTCTTGAAGACTGAAAAACGCTGGGATGACTTCCTTGCTGGGTAATCCTTTTCCAAAGCAGCAACAGATCAGCTTCTGCTCTTCCTGTTTTGACAGAGTGAGTCGGTCTTGAAGAAGAGCTTGCAATGATGTGTCGTATATATCTTGTAGAACCATAGAAATGAGCACCTCGCGGGTCTTTATGTCTTGTGGATGACCTGTGAGTCTGGCCTGCAGTTTTTGTATGCACCAGTCTCGTATGGTGACGTACAGGCTGGTCTGGGTGGTGGTGATCTTGATGTTGTCTACATTGAAATAAAACAACCATGCAATAAAATGCAGGTTCAAGGGCAGGCCGAGGTAATCCTTCCAGCCAATGTGTTTCATGAGGTACTCAAGCCTCTCAGGGTCTTTGACCCCCTTGTCTGGGAAGCTGTTGTAATGCTTCATGACAAAATGAATTCTTTGTTCATGGCTAACACTTCTCATCTCCATGTCCCACACCTCATAACCATCAGGTACTTTGGCCAAGAAGTCTTGCACTGTTTCGGGCCGCGATGTGCAGACGAGTGTGAAGTCTGGCGAGTATTTCGATATGTTGATGATGTCCTTCACAAGGCTGTGTGATGGAGTGCCTGGCGACAGTTCGTCCAGGCCGTCAATCAGGAAGAGAACCTTGCATTGTTGTAGGAGGGGGATGAGGTGTTCGTCCATCACAGCAAAGTGGTTTGGGAGGATCACTTTGAGGAAGTTCTGGAGAGATGGGCCTTCATCATCGCGGCACAAGACACGCACCACGATGTCGTACTCGTCCAGGTGTTTGATGGTGCAGGCGCAGGGCTCTTGAAGCCACTCTGAGACAAGGAAGGTGAGCAGGGTCGTTTTGCCGCTTCCTGCCACGCCCCTGATCAGGATGAGCTGTGGCTTGGCGTCGTGCGTGGGCGGCGTGGCCGATGAGGATGTGGACGGCTGTGGATTCTGTCCCGCGCGGCGCGTCACCGTCAGCACGTCGCAAGTGTCGATGTCTCGCCTCTGTTGGAGGTGTCCTCTTCCTTCCACGAGGGACATCTTGCAGAAAATGTCCTGGATGTGATGTAGGTGTTTTGGTGAGTTGGTAAGGAAGGACAGAGGATCAAAGGTTTGCACGCGATCATAGAATGCTTTGAGGTGGGTCTGACTCATGCTTATGAATAATTGACACATGTTACTTAATTTATATCTTAAAATTGCTTCCTCTAATCCCATATTTCTGAAGGTATCAGTGACCTGCCGGGCGTTGTCCTGCACGGGTGTCACCTCTGCGTCAGGAATGCAGTATTTGGTCTTGGCTGCGGCGAGGACTCGGATAAAGAGGTGTTCTAACTCGTTGACTTTGTGCTGGTACTCTGCCTCGCTGAAATCTTTCACTTCATGAAAGAGTTCATTCCGCTCATCCTTGATTTTCGTTACCAATCCTTCCAGGGTGTTCTGATTCCGCCATTCGGGATCGCCATCTCTCGCCACGCCTTGGCACGTCAGCTTTATTGTTTTGTGCAATAAACTTACATCAAAGTTGTCCCATAGAGGGAAGCGTTGTGCTTGGCGGCGGTCGGTGTTGCTCAGTGCTGCTTTCTTTTGTTTGTTATTCATCCTGCCATAGTTGGCTGTCGAGCCTTGAGGGAGGTTATCAAGGTAGTCAGTGAGGGACTGGCCCGGCGGCGTGGCGGGGGCGTTCAGCGCGCCGCGCTTCAACACAAAGGTCAAGACGTCCTTGCCTGCGTTCTCCATGAGACAGATAAGCTTAATGCGATGGACATGTACTGTTGGAGCGGCGGCCATGGTGGAGGGCTTGGGACGACAGTTCCTCTCGCCAGCAGCCTGCAAAGAAATTTCCCGAGTGAGGAGCATAGCAGGACAAGACAAGCATTTGACAAGACAACACGAGGCAAGACTTGACGGTGTGTGTGTGTGTGTGTGTGTGTGTGTGTGTGTGTGTGTGCAAGTAAGTAAGTAAGTAAGTAAGTAAGTAATTAAGTAAATAAGCAGGTAAGCAAACCTGCATTGGTGAGCACAATACAAAGTATTTTAAGGTGTACATACAATACACAGTCAGTGAGCCGAGGCTCTCTGACAGTGTATTGTACAGTAGAGCAGAGGGCAGGAGTGCAAACAAATTATAATGTACAACAACATAATGAACTGTACTGTACAGCGACAGTACCTCGCCGCTACAGAAAAGATAAACACTAATACAAGTGTCTCACACTAACTTAAATAATAATACAATAATGATGGTAATAACAATAACAACAAGGATAGTGATAACAACAACAACAACAACAACAACAACAGCAACAACAACAACAACAATAAAAATACCAATTACAATATTATTAGTAACAGAAATAATAGTAACTATAGCATTAATAAACATAATTAATAACTAATACTGGTAACTAGAGCAATAACAATAACAATAAACAACAACAACAACAACAACAGCAATAACATCAATTTAATAATAATAATAATAATAATAATAATAATAATAATAATAATAATAAAAGTAATAATGATAGCAACAACAAATGCGATGATTGCAATAAATAGCATCAAAATCACAGCTTTTGTTGATGAAGTGGTTAATTTTTAACCTGTTGTTTGTTTGAACCTTTTATCAGTTGTAAGAAGAACTTTGTCTATCAAGAGGCAAACTGTTCACAACAGTTTTGGTCCAACTTCTCACACTGTGAATAATATTGTTGTCAGTAACGCACAAATAAGGTTAACGTTGTTACTTCTCGTGTGAGAAACATTTTCTGCCAATTTGAATATTGCATTATGTCCAAGATTTTGATGTATTAATAATAATGTGAAGTACTTATGAATGAAGGGAAACCTGCAAATACTGAAGGCTGAGAAAGCTTTGGATGCAGACTCAAACCTCTTTACGGAAAATGTACAGCGAAGAATTTTATTTTGCCGTCCTGTTGCTTTGGTTAAAAAGACGGCCATGTAGATGCCCATGTAGGAAGGCAGTGCATGAGATGTGGGCAGCGAGAAGTACACTGCGTGTCACTCACTGTTTCAGTTGTTACATTACCCACAATTCTTTTTAAAATGCCAGCTGTTTGAGAGACATTTAAACGTGTGTGTGTGTGTGTGTGTGTGTGTGTGTGTGTGTGTGTGTGTGTGTGTGTGTGTGTGTGTGTGTGTGTGTGCGCGCGCGCGCGCGTGCGTGCGTGTGTGCGTGCGTGCGTGGACCGTATGCTTTTTTCGCAATGATTTCTTTGGCGGAAAAGATGCCCACCAGTACACAGTGGAGTGGTCTCCCCTCGTTTCACAGGATGTGGAATCAAGCTTGAAAAGACTCCTCGATAAAGTACATGACATGTTCAATATTTGCCTTCCTATTAAGTATATAGATGTTTCACACAAAAGGCTCCAAAACCCACCCATTTCTCAAACGGTAATCAACTCGACAAAACCCAAAAATCAATTCTACAGAGAGCTTCCGGAACCTGAAGCTCCGCCCTCTGTTCCGGTGAGGATATAGACAGGCGGACAGATTTGGATGTCAAAACCTTTCAAGATCTAACTCCCCTCGTGACTTCTGGCATCTAGCCAAAAATATCTCCAATAACTTTGCTTCTTCTTCTTTCCCTCCTCTATTTCAACCAGATGGCACCACTGCTATCACATCTATTTCTAAAGCTGAACTCTTTGCTCAGACCTTTGCTAAAAACTCTACCTTGGACGATTCTGGGCTTGTTCCTCCCTCTCCTCCATCCTCTGACTACTTCATGCCACGTATTAAAATTCTTCGCAATGATGTTTTCCATGCCCTTGCTGGCCTAAACCCTCGGAAGGCTTATGGACCTGATGGGGTTCCTCCTATTGTTCTCTGAAACTGTGCCTTCGTGCTTGCACCTTGCTTAGTCAAACTCTTTCAGCTCTGTCTGTCAACATCTACCTTTCCTTCTTGTTGCAAGTTTGCCTACATTCAACCTGTTCCTAAAAAGGGTGACCGTTCTAATCCCTCAAACTACCGTCCTATTGCTTTAATTTCCTGCCTATCTAAAGTTTTTGAATCTATCCTCAACAGGAAAATTCTTAAACATCTATCACTTCACAACCTTCTATCTGATCGCCAGTATGGGTTCCGTCAAGGCCACTCTACTGGTGATCTTCTGGCTTTCCTTACTGAGTCTTGGTCATCCTCTTTTAGAGATTTTGGTGAAACTTTTGCTGTTGCCTTGGACATATCAAAAGCTTTTGATAGAGTCTGGCACAAAGCTTTGATTTCCAAACTACCTTCCTACGGCTTCTATCCTTCTCTCTGTAACTTCATCTTAAGTTTCCTTTCTGACCGTTCTATTGTTGCTGTGGTAGACGGTCACTGTTCTTCTCCTAAATCTATTAACAGTGGTGTTCCTCAGGGTTCTGTCCTGTCACCCACTCTCTTCTTATTACTCATTAATGATCTTCTAAACCAAACTTCTTGTCCTTTCCACTCCTATGCTGATGATACCAGCCTGCACTTTTCCACGTCTTTTCATAGACGTCCAGCCCTTCAGGAGGTTAACATATCACGCAGGGAAGCCACAGAACGCTTGACTTCTGATTTTCTCAAATTTCTGATTGGGGCAGAGCAAACTTGGTATTGTTCAATGCCTCAAAAGCTCAACTCCTCCATCTATCAACTCGACACAACCTTCCAGACAACTATCCCCTCTTCTTCAATGACACTTAACTGTCCCCCTCTTCTACATTGAACATCCTCGGTCTGTCCTTTACTTATAATCTGAACTGGAAACTTTACATCTCATCTCTAGCTAAAACAGCTTCTATCAAGTTAGGTGTTTTGAGACGTCTCTGTCAATTTTTCTCACCCCCCCCCCACAGCTGCTAACTCTGTACAAGGGACTTATCCGTCCATGTATGGAGTATGCTTCACATGTCTGGGGGGGTTCCACTCATACTGCTCTTCTAGACAGGGTGGAATCAAAAGCTTTTCGTCTCATCGACTCCTCTCCTCTAACTGACTGCCAGCCTCTCTCTCACCGCCGCAATGTTGCATATCTAGCTGTCTTTTACCGCTATTTTCATGCGAACTGCTCTTGTAATCTTGCTAACTGCATGCCTCCCCTCCTTCCGTGGCCTCGCTGCACAAGACTTTTTTCTTTCTCTCACCCCTATTCTGTCCACCTCTCTAACACAAGAGTTAACCAGTATTCTCAATCATTCATCCCTTTCTCTGGTAAACTCTGCAACTCCCTGACTTCTTCTGTATTTCCACCTTCCTATGACTTGAATTCCTTCAATAAGGAGGTTTCAAGACACTTATTCATCAATTTTTGACCACTGCTTTGCCCCTTTTACGGGACTGGCATTTCAGTGGGCATATTTTTTTATTGGATTTTTGTTGCCCTTGGCCAGTGTCACTCCTACATAAAAAAAAAAAGACATACAGAGAGACAGACAGACAGACAGTCAGACAGACAGGTAGATAGACAGATTGTGTCCAGTCTTTGTGGTATATAGTCTTGCCTCGTTAGTGGGTAATTTTCTACTCTCTGAGTGTGTGCAATAGAAAACACAGTGAAAACAATTACCAGGAAAGAAAAGAGTAAGTGTACTTACCTCAAGAGTGCAGGTGTGTACACTCCGGGAGACGGGAGGAAGGAAGGCGCGAGGCGGGAGGTGCCTGTGGGGAGAGACACACTGTGCTTCATGCTCTTACATTTATACTCCACAAGCATAAGTCTGTACCTGTGTACATCTATTTATCTGTATCTATCTGTATAAACAGAGAGAGAGAGAGAGAGAGAGAGAGAGAGAGAGAGAGAGAGAGAGAGAGTCATCCTAAAATATACTCACAGTTTGACTCGCTATAATTCACTGAATGCTTTATTTATTTATTTATTTTTTTCAGAAGCAGTTGGCCAAAATAATAATGGCAGAAGTAAGACTAAACTTTGAAGAAAGAACATGTCATAAAGTGTTACTGGAGGCACGAAAATGTCAAAGAAATGCAAAGACAATTCAGAAGACACTTTGACAGAGATCCACCAGGGATCCACATCACAGCTAAGTTTGTACCAGATGGAACTGTTCACGACCTTCATTAGCATGCCTGTTTAGTAGTAATAGTAGTAGTAGTAGTAGTAGTAGTAGTAGTAGTACTAGTAGTGGTAGAGGTAGTATTCACGATTTATCATTACTACTACTACTACTACTACTACTACTACTACCCCTACTACTACTACTACTACTACTACTACTACTACTACTACTACCTCTACTGCTGCAGCTACTACTATGTGAATATTAATATTAATACCTTAAGAATTATTCCAAAAACAGCTGCAGTAGTGGTAGTATTTATATTAGTAATAGTAGTAGTAGTAATAGTAGTAATAATAGTAGTAGTAGTAGTTCTTCTTGTTATATTGTTACTATGATTGCTATCAGTAATATCACACACACACACACACACACACACACAGTAGTAGTAGTAGTAGTAGTAGTAGTAGTAGTAGTAGTAGTAGTAGTAGTAATAGTAGTAGTAAGAGTAGAAGCAATAGTAATTAAAAAAATTTAGTATAATCTAATTATTTTTTTTTATTTATTTGTTTTATTTTATTTACTTTATTTTTTTATTTATTTATTTTATTTTATTTTTTTTTTTGGATATGAGTGTGTTCGTTGGTTGAACAAGTCCCTGTATATTAAGTAGACCTTTGTGTATCACTCAAGTACCGAACGGCCTGGAAACACTGAGCCAAAGGGACGCCGCTCAGTCTGCAGCCAGTGTGGCGGCGTATCTTGTGTGGTGCGAGTGTGTATCGTATTGTGTTCCTCCTCAAAGACTTAGTGGTGGTCAAGATAACCAGGATTGGCCAAGCCCTCCCCGAAGTGTGCTACCAGTAGTGTACCAGGTGTGTTGAGTAGCCGCCGAGTGTACAGCCACACGCGTGTTGTGTACATGTGCATGTAGTGTACAGAAAGACCTGCTGGTGTTTTGTTAGTCCCATCATGACCTTGCCCGGGAAACTACACTTGCCACCTTCTCAGACAGACGCCATCTTGTTGCGTCAGTCCGAGACGCCTCCTTCCCCCGCCACCTCTCTCCCCACCACCCGCCAGCCACTCCTTCCCACTTCCGCCAACATCAGCTTCTGGCCGCCCAATAGCCAGCAGCCCCTTCACGGCCACTACCTGCCAGCACGCCTTCCTGCCCTTATCCCCTCCCACTACTTTGCTCTCTTACCCTCAACCCACTCCTTCCTAAACCCCATTCGCCACCCACTCCTGCCAGGCCCCTACCAGGAACCCACTCCTCGCTCCCCACCTGCCAGCCGCCCTTTCCCGCCCCCCACCCACGATCCACTCCTTCTGGCCTCCACCTGCCTCACGCTCCTTTCCCCTTTCCGCCATCCACACACGAGGTGCTCTCCTCGCCCCTTCCCTCCCACGAATGACGTCACAGACAGCGGTGACAGTGACTGGCTGGTGTGAACCGCACCTCACACTCGTTCTTCCTAAATGCTGCTACTACTACTACTACTACTACTACTACTGCTACTACTGCCGCTACTACTACTACTGCTACTATTACTACTACTACTACTACTACTACTACTACTACTACTACTACTACTACTACTACAATTCTGTTACTACTAATACTACTACTGCTGCTACTACCATTACTACTACTACTGCTGCTACTACTACTAGTACTACTACTACTACTACTACCACTACTACTACTACTACTACTACTACTACAATTACTATTGCTACTATGCTTACTTCTGTTACTGTTACTAATACTACTAATACTAAAACTCGTTCTACTTCTACTACTGCTACTAATACTAATATTAGCTCTACTACTACTACTACTACTACTACTACTACTACTACTACTACTACTACTACTACTACTACTACTACAATTACTACTGCTACTATGCTTACTTCTGTTACTGTTACTACTACTACTAATACTAATACTCCTACTTCTAATACTGCTACTAATACTAATATTAGCTCTACTATTACTACTACTACTACTACTACTACTACTACTACTACTACTACTATTATTACGATTACTGTTACTACTACTACTTCTACTAGTATTACCACGACTATTATTATTACGACTACTTTTAGTACTGTTATGAATACTACTACTATTACTACTACTACTATAATTACTATTCCGACTACTACTACTACTACTACTACTACTAGTTGTAGTACTACTACTACTACTACTACAACTACTACTTCCTTGCAACCCTCCGTGTCCGGTTTACCATCTTTCCTTGATTCATATTTTTTTTATTATTTTTATTGTTATTAGTGTGTGTGTATGTGTGTGTGTGTAGGATTACGGATAAAAATACTATTCATGGACAACGTAATTTATTCACGGAAATAACAAACAAAAAAATTTACAGTGCACTACTCTCTCTCTCTCTCTCTCTCTCTCTCTCTCTCTCTCTCTCTCTCTCTCTCTCTCTCTCTCTCTCTCTCTCTCTCTGCCTTTTGTCAGTCACTCAGCTGTTTTCAAGGTCGCTGGGCCTCGCTGCCCTCCTTGCTGGCTTGTATGATGCCACGTAGCATTTTACAGGAGTACTTTTAATCACCGCAGTAATGTTGTCGTGCAATGCTTGTCGGTAAATTTTGCGCTTTTTAATGCTACTTGTCTTGTTATAACACACACACACACAAACACACACACACACACACGGGAAGGACGTGTGACCTTAGGCGCTCTAGAGCAGACTCAACCAGCATGTTGGCCTTCCTGCCTTCCCCGCCCCCTATTGCTAGTGACCTCGGTTTTTTTTCAGTTTTCAACTCTTATTTTTTAGTTTTTGGCTCGCCCTAGTGGGATTATTGTACTTGTGAACACATTTAGCGAGTGCGTGTCGACACATAAAGGATAATGTGTGCTGCCGTGCAAATGTACGAACTCAACTACCTCCTGTGTCGAGTGCGAGGGTCCGGTCACCCGCCGCCCAACGTGACAGTTAGTTACTTTTACTGACCAAAGAAATTATTCATACAGTAAAGTGAAAGGTACAAAATTTTCCAGTGGTCCAAATAAAGAATCATACATTTACAAACAAAAATAACAACACTTTCACTCAAGTATTGTTTAAGAATTAGGCGATTCAAAGTAACCAGCATTAGCAAACACTTACTAGCAGTATTGCTATAACTAACACAAATACATATCTCAGCATAACGCCTAACACAATTTGACCAATATTAAAGGAATAGGTAGTTCTAATCAAGTATTGTTTTCTTTTTAGGTCCTATAACTATTCAACACTTCATACACGTACCTACACAAAACATTTACGTCTTCTGTTTCATTAAATAACTCGTCTAAATTTTGTTTGCTTATCATATATTTTTGCCTGAACTGTCTCGTCAGTACGCACTCCAGCAGTACATGTTGGTCAGTCTGTGTTGTCTGCCTGTCACATGGACACACGCGCAAGTCATAAGAACATAAGAACATAAGAAATAAGGGAAGCTGCAAGAAGCGACCAGGCTTACCTTGTCAAATGCTTTACTAAAGTCCAGATATAAGATATCATAACTATCACCATTATCTACTGCCTCGTACACCTTACTGTAAAAACTTAACAAGTTTGTCAGGCAAGACTTCCCCTTCGTGAAGCCATGCTGTGACTGATTTATCAAGTTATGTTTGTCTAAATGTTCCCTAATGTTCCTCGCTATTATTGACTCTGACATTTTACCTACAACTGAAGTTAAGCTGACAGGTCTATAATTAGACGCTAAAGTTTTATCTCCTTTCTTAAAGATGGGTACTACATTAGCCTGCCTCCACATTACTTGTACATCACTCGACTCCAGTGATTTCCTAAAGACAGAAACTAACGTCTCACTAATAATCTCTTTACATTCCTTAAGTACTCTGGGGTATATTTCATCAGGTCCTGGTGACTTGAACTTTTTTTTAGCCTATCTATCTCCTGTTCCACTATCTCCCTAGTTATGGAAATATCTGTCAGCTTCTCATTCTCATCTGCTCTAAACACCTGTTCACTATCTGGCATATCCTGCATGTTTTCCTGGGTGAAGACAGTTAAAAAATAATCATTCAGAAGTTTACTAATCTCTTCCCCAGAACTAACCAGCTCCCCATCTGCTGCCTTTAATGGACCTACAGTATCCTTATTCTTCGTCCTGTATACCTGATAAAATCCCTTTGGGTTCGTCTTCGCCTGGCTGGCTACCTTTAAGTCCCGCGAGATGCGACTCTAACGACCGGTCTCGATATTTAAGTCATGAGACATCAGTCGAATTCTAGTAAACGCCATACATGTGAAATCAGGGTCATTATGTCATCAGAATAAATATTATGGACACTAAGACTAGAATTCAATATTGATTTATATGTGTGATACTTTGTTGCGTCTTCTGGCTTATTGGTAATTAAATTAATTATTCTGTCAAGAGGATTTATATGATTATCATACTATATGGCACTCTGGATGAACTTATAACCAGGGGTGTTAGCTTCTCTGCATAAACTAAATACAACATGAAATGGTTCACTTCTGTCGAGTACAGACAGCTTCCTCTCCAAGAAACCTTTCCATCGGACACAGACGACACAGACAGTATGATAAACTGGCTTAATTCCCGATGACATAAGATTGAGCTTGTGTTATTTGTCACGCCCCGGAGACATTTCATAAGTTTATTGTACTGACTCGTGAGTGACACACAGCCGTCTGTCAGCCACGTCTCGTAGTTGTATGTCAGTTCAGCCAACATAGCCGCGTCAAACACAAGTCGCTTATAACACTGAGGCATATCGGGGTTCGAGGCACAAAATGTAGAAAATTTGTTAACGACTGACTGACAATTTGCCTCGTGTAGTGACACCATGTCCATCATACAACCGCTGTCGGTAAACGAGGCCCCTAAATACTTGTATCTGTCACAGTTCTTGATAACGTGTCCCTCGATCTTTAATGGAACTTTATCACAATGAGTGTTATTTCAAACAAAAAAATTAATTTTGTCCTCGTTAAGAACAATTCCATAATCATTGCAATAATCGATGACAACTCTGAGTTTCCTGATGCACATATCCCGAGATGTTGCGTGCAGTGCGCCCAAGAAGCTGTCAGTTGCTATTTGTTCCTTCAGCATACGAATCATCTGGTTAATGTAAATCACAAACATTAGACAGCTGGAAGGTGAGCCTTGCCTTACTACCACTGACGACTCCACAGTGGCACTCTTAAGCACGTTACGTGTGCACCGATACATAACATAAATTGCTTTTAACATCCTTCTTCCATATCCTATTGATTTTAAGTATTCTATCAGCCTGGACCTCGGTACTTTATCGTATGCTTTACGATAGTCTATAAATAATACATATAACTTCAGTTTCTTGTAATCACACAATAATCTCAGTGTTAATATCTGTTCTAGGCATCCTCTTCCCTCCATTGCTCCTGCTTGACAATTGTCCACATCCATCCACATTTTCAATCTATTCCTAATAAGTGTGTCATAGAGTTTATCTAGGGTGTCCATTATACTAACACCTCTGTAGTTATCACAAAGCATGCGATCATCACACTTAAATAATACAGTTAACTTACTATAGCACCAGGCTAGTGGGAAACACAAACTATCAAAAATTACATTAACAGTGTAAGAAAAAAACATCAACCAGTTCATAGGTAAGTTCATTAATAGGGCAGGACTTATTCCAACAAAACTTTTCTTTTTATTCATCCCTCTCATAGCTGTTTCCACCTCTATAAACGTGAAAGGATCATCCACAATGGGAATACTTGGTGCCTGCTCAGAGTTTACCTCTCCAACTTCCTACATCACTGGATTCAGTAATTCCTCAAAATGAATCTTAAATTGACTCTCAGTAGGCTGGGTACTGCCTTCATTACTATTAATTTCACCTTTCCAGTTAATTGCTTTCCAAATTTTTCCACACTCATTTTCCTCCATGACTTTTCCTTCTTAGGTCTACACTTCCCTCACACACGGCATTCGTCTTTTTACACTCCTTTGCTATTCCATTAACTTCCATGCAGCTTTCCTTAACCACGTCTGTTAAATCTGAAATAACCTCAATAGTCTTAATATTATGAGTGTTGTTCTAGTTTCTTAAGTCTCCCTCAAAATGGACGGCCAAGCTCTCGTTTTCGTTTACTGTCACATAGTCACGTTCCTATAATGTGCCAGTATTTCTTGCTGCTGTGTTTCTAGTCCTAAATAAGGGGCTTTAGCCAAGGAAAAGAACTTTAGTAATTTATGTTCATAAGGATTACATTTACTAAGTATAAGTTTATAAGTCAAAACTCATTGTGTGATAGTTTTTGTAGTTTTGTAAGAATGTACTGAGAAAGGAAGAATTAGAGCTGTTGACAAACATGATGGCGTCTCACGTAGCCCTAGAATCTTCTCCTATTTCCGAGTTCTGCACGATGGAGAAATAGACATTCTTCATTTTGGTTCCCAGACACGGGAAAGCAAGTACCTAAGTTCAAGATTTAGACAAGTTTGTGCAGTGACAACGAAATGGAGAAGCTTAAGAAGAAGAGAACGGCGTGTAGGGGCTGGGTGACAAGAACCTCACAAGCTCTCTCAGAGGTGCTAGCTCAGCCCACTCCCACCCTTAGTGAAATGGAGTACGCCATTCAAGAATTTGACAAAAGACTAGCCAAGTTAGATGAAGTACAAGAAGAACTAGAAGGTGAAGTCGAAGCTGAAGAACTGGACCAAGAATTAGATGAAGCTCACGCCTTCAGACAAGAAAGTATGAAACCTAGACTTCTAGCTGAGGACAAGATAAGAAAGTTAGCAGCAGCAGCACCAGGTGGGTCTCCAGTTCCAAGTAGTGTAAGTGGATCTCAAGACTCAGAAGCTGTGAATGTGAAGTTACCCAAATTGGAGCTGCCAAAGTTCAGCGGTGAAATCACACAATGGCAGTCCTTGGTAATTGTCTAGAGTCCTTACCGGGCCTTATTACTGGTCTATTCACTTCAATTCTTTTACACATACCTTCACATGCACCTAAAACATCATTTTAAAGTGGGGGACAAATGCCCCCTTCCCTCTAGTCCAGCAAAATTGGGGACATGTGGGAAGGCGGGGTTTTTGGGTGGGGGAGACATAAATCAGCGAGCGATTTTCGGCCTTTCCACTGCCCCTGTCCCCCCCAACAAGCTTGGGGACGTGTCGGGAAAGCGGGGGGTATTTAAGGGCGGGGAATGCAAAATGAGGTGAATTTAGCAAGTTGAACAAAGTCTACGGAAATTTTTCTAAACTTTTCAGTAAATATCCCTAAATGCTGAAAAAATCCCTAAATTACAAAACTAACCTTACCTAACATAACCTAACCCTGTCCCCGTTCCTAACTGGGGGGGGGGCTGTGCCCCCCAGACACCCCCCCCGATACACTAAACATACCCTAACCTACCTAACCTGGGGGGGACAACACAATCACCCATTTCTCACTATAAATTGAGCATTTTCACATTATATATGTGATTTCACCATTGTAGTAATCGCTTATACGTGAAATAGCGGCTCTGGCACCCATACTTACATCAATATCCCTCTTCTTACCACTAAATCTGATATCAGCAGGTCCAGTGCAGCATCACTCGCTCACAAACACCTGATCCAAAACCAATAGATGATTGATTCTATGTTTACTTTTTTAAAAACACCATTCAACACCAAGTATGGATCTTTCTATATAGTTAAAACGTATCCAATACCGTTCTAACGATGATCCTTTATTGCGGAAACATTGGATTCGTTATTGCTCGAATGTATTTACCAACTTATACCACGCACGTCATCACCCTATAACGGTCTGAAATACACACTCAATTTGGGATCCTGTGTATACACACGGAATTCAGTACTAAATTAAACGCATTCAACACCTTGTCTAATTGATTCGAGACGTTTCTTTGTCTCGATTCAAACAAATCAACACCTTTTTTCGAACATGCACACGATTATAGGATGCACAGGGAAACCCTTCACTTCCTACTATGGCGGCTGTCTGTGAGGGGTGTCGGCTTTCCCTTTTAGAACTTGCTCCTATTTTGGCTGATGACACCAAGTTGTGGGATTTCCTAAGTAAACATGGAGTAGTAACCAGTGCGATCAAGTGTCCTACGTGTGAAAGTGAAGTAAAGGTGAACAGTGCATTCAGGTTTCGGTGCGGAAAAGTAAGCAAGAGACGAACCGGTAAAAAAGTAATTGCGCGCGTGTGCAAGACTAATCTTTCTGCCAGGAAGGGCAGTTTTGTTGGAAGTTCGGTGCTACAACCGAGCAAAATCATTCACTTAGTGTACTGGTTCTGCTTGGGAAGAGTAACGTACAAGGAGGTGGCGGCCCAAGTCCACGTGTCCCATCAGACCATTGTTGACTGGTTTTCCTTCTGCAGAGAAGTGACCGTTAATTATTGTGTTGGAAAATCGGTCAAACTTGGTGGCCCTGGCAAAACTGTTGAAATAGACGAGGCCAAATTCGGAAAGCAAAAGTACCACCGGGGCCGCGTCATTGACGGCCAGTGGGTGTTTGGTGGATTCGAACGTGATTCGAAACGTTTATTTATTGTCCCCGTAGAAAACAGGACAAAGGACACACTCGTCGCCTGCATTAAGGAGTGGATTCTGCCAGGCACACACATAGTGTCAGACTGCTGGGCCTCCTACTCCTCACTGTCGCTGGAGGGATATACTCACACAACAGTGAACCACTCTACAAATTTTGTGGATCCCGACACTGGCGCCTCCACCCAAAACATCGAGCGCGTGTGGAGGGACGTAAGGAGCGACATCCCCACCTTCGGCCGCCGCCAATATCACTTCGTGGGATATTTATCCTTTGTACTCTTTAAGAAAGTGTTCCCGGAGGCCCAGCAGCGGTTCTGTCAGTTTCTCCTGGCTGCAGCAGAACTGTACCCACCTCCACACTAAGGTAAGAAAGTTTGAGAAACATGCGTACCCTTGGGGGGGGTCCAGGTTAGCATAGGTTAGGTTATGGTATGTTTAGTTTAATCGGGGGGGGGTCTGGGGGGGCACAGCCCCCCCCAGTTAGGAACGGGGACAGGGTTAGGTTATGTAAGGTAAGGTTAGTTTTGTAATTTAGGGATTTTTTCAGCATTTAGGGATATTTACTGAAAAGTTTAGAGAAATTTCCGTAGACTTTGTTCAACTTGCTAATTTCACCTCATTTTGCATTCCCCGCCCTTAAATACCCCCCGCTTTCCCGACACGTCCCCAAGCTTGTTGGGGGGGGACAGGGGCAGTGGAAAGGCCGAAAATCGCTCGCTGATTTATGTCTCCCCCACCCAAAAACCCCGCCTTCCCACATGTCCCCAATTTTGCTGGACTAGAGGGAAGGGGGCATTTGTCCCCCACTTTAAAATGATGTTTTAGGTGCATGTGAAGGTATGTGTAAAAGAATTACCCAAGTAATAAGGCCCGGTAAGGACTCTAGACAATTACCGTTGTCTTTACTGGAGGGGGATGCCAAGAGTGTGGTCAAGGGGTTGGCACATACCAGTGAGAATTATCAAGTTGCCTGTGACTTACTAAAAGACCGCTATGGGAAGCCAGAAAGAATTATTTTTGCACACGTCCAGGCCTTGCTTTGTGGTCATGTCAACCTTAATCAAAATGGAACAAAGAGTGTTGCTCAACTATGGAAGTTGCGCGATGAAATCCTAACACACATTCGTAGTTTAGAAGCTATAGGTGTCAGTGGGAAGCAGTGTGAGGTGTTTCTCACCCCTATTATCCTGTCTCGTCTACCCAATGAACTGAGGCTAGAATGGGCCAGGGATGGGGATGGAGACGAAAGTGATTTGGAGTGGCTGTTACAATTTCTTCACAAAGAAATATCAAGATTGGAAAGATCTGAAGCCTTTAAGGGTAAGAAAAGCATTAGTGACGAAAGGAAAGAAAGTAAAGGTTCTAAGGAAAAGGTATACTCAGCTGCAGCCCTCCATGCTTCTTCGAAACAAGAAAGCTCTCTCTGCTCTTTTTGTAGTAAAAGGCATAAGTCGGAGAATTGTTTTGCTGTGTTAAAGTTAGATGGTAAGGAGCGAGGTGAGAAGATAAAAGGTGACATCTGCTCCACCTTTCAGTGTCACTGGACTAGATTTTGCTGGCCCTTTGTTTTGTACTGATTATCCTAGTAACAAGTTTTATGTTCTCTTGTTCATTTGTGGTGTTACAAGAGCCATTCATCTAGAACTCACAGAGTCACTATCCTTGTCTGACTGCCTCTTAGCTATAAGAAGATTTGTTGCTAGGAGAGGCTTACCTATTATCATGTACTCAGATAATGCAAAGACTTTCATAGCTGCTCAAACTGAAGTACAGAAGGTATATGGTCATCTAGCCCCCAAATGGAAATTTATAGTCCCTCGGTCTCCTTGGTGGGGTGGCTGGTGGGAAAGACTCATTAGGTCAGTTAAACTTGCCTTAAGAAAGACTCTGAACCAAAATTATGTAAGTAAGACTGAATTAGAAACCATACTAGTAGAAATAGAGTCATCCATCAATTCAAGACCCTTGACCTATGTGAGTGACGATCCTGACTCCTCTCAGTATCTTACCCCCTCACATTTCCTCTTAGGTAGCGTGCCTCACAGTAAACCCTCACAGGATTTAGAACCACGTATAGTAGCTTCCAAGGATTTGACTGAGAGGGAATGTGTGAAGAATCAGAGGCTAGAACATTTTTGGAAGGTCTGGAGTAATAATTATATAACCAATTTACCTCAAGTTGTCAAAGGATTCACTCATAATTGTAGTTTGTCTAAGGGTGATCTTGTGTTGATCAAGGAGGACAACATTCCAAGACTGAAATGGCCTCTTGGCGTTATAACTGATATTTTTCATGGTAAAGATGGACTTGTAAGAAGTGTAAGGTTAAAAACAAGTAAGGGAGAGATTACTAGGCCTATCCAACGGTTGTATAACTTAGAAGTAACTAGATCTGATGACATTGATCTCTCTTGTAGGCCTGTGATCTATAATAACCCTGATGTTAATGGAAATTCATGTGATGAGGACACCAGTTTGTCTGTGGATACTGTTAGTGATGATAATGTGATTTCTAAGACTAGATCTGGTAAAATAATCAAGGTTCCTGCTAAGTTAGACTTATAAGATGATGAAGTGAAGATTGTAATATGTGTCATTAAGTTTAAGTTTAAGGATTTTTGTAAGATTTACATATATATTTCCCCCTATGGGGGGAAAATGTTAAATCTGTAATAACCTCAGTAGTCTTAATTTTATGAGTGTTGTTCTAGTTTCTTAAGTCTCCCTCAAAATGGACGGCCAAGCTCTCGTTTTCGTTTACTGTCACATAGTCACGTTCCTATAATGTGCCAGTATTTCTTGCTGCTGTGTTTCTAGTCCTAAATAAGGGGCTTTAGACAAGGAAAAGAACTTTAGTAATTTATGTTCATAAGTATTACATTTACTAAGTATAAGTTTATAAGTCAAAACTCATTGTGTGATAGTTTTTGTAGTTTTGTAAGAATGTACTGAGAAAGGAAGAATTAGAGCTGTTGACAAACATGATGGCGTCTCACTTAGCCCTAGAATCTTCTCCTATTTCCGAGTTCTGCACGATGGAGAAATAGACATTCTTCAACGTCCTGCACACTTTCCTCATTCACCACGCCCAGGGTTGGCGGCTCACACAGCGCCATCCTTGTCATGAACGCTTCTATATCCACTTTGTCATGGTGCAGGCCTGTCGCGATATTAGTGGTGCTGGGACTGTGTGTGAGCGTCCGACCCAAGTTACTGGCGCGCTCAAGTAGCCGTGATGGCGTTACTCATTTAAAAACGTCAGTGTTAATTGTTAGAGTGAGTGGAGCATGATCTGAGCACGACATAATTTGGCGTATACATAAGTCTTTCAGGACATTCAAACTGCTATACTTAACTAAACACAGGTCGATAAACACAGGTCGATTTCCGATGTCCAGCGATCATTACGCCTAAAAGATAGAATCCCTCCTCGCTGCTTTCCGCCATATTTCAAATGGTTAGCAACTACCATTTCTTTCTCTTCACACATGTTGGGTATTGTCCGGCCCATGCAATTACTTATAAGATCTTTCACACCATTATATTGACATCTCTTTCCGTTTATATTTCTACTTGGTAGGCAACCCACACGTGCGTTCAAGTCAGCGACCACTATGGCACCGTCACAGTCGGTCACCTGCCCCTACAACGCCCCCAGCAGCGCCGGGTCGTGGTAGGGCGAGTCGACCGGTGGGATATACATGGCGCCAAGCCTCATCCCAGGGCAGCAGGACAGCTCGACCCATGTTTGTCCTTCTGCCGCAATGTTGGCACATGTGATATATGGCACCAACGCACACTTCACCAACATCATAATTCCTCCTCTCCGACTATTTTGTTTACTTTTATTCATATATAAATCAAAACGAAGCACGCTACTAATTAACGTTTCCTTAATTTCAGTGATCCATATCATGTCAAATTCTAAAGCAACATTTATCACTTCAGGGCTTTGGAGCTTATTTTTCACACCACAGATATTACAAGCACATATTTTCAATTGCCCATTCCAATTCTTTCCATGCCAATGAAATACCTATCAGTCACAACACCATCACGCAGCAATACTCGCCGCCGCCAGTCATACGTAATTTCCACTCCCTGGTTGTTTGGTTTCTGCTTCTCCTCATCTTCTCGGGTCCTCAGTCTTGTCATTTCTCTCCTCGTCGCCGGATGAACGTCCTTCTTCACGCAAATTCGTTCAAAGTCTCTTCCTGTATCCTTCAAGTTCTTCGCCACTCGCAAGATGTCGCTCCGTTGATCTCGACTCTCCAGCGTCACGTGAATAGGGGGACTCCTCCGTGCGTCAGGCTGTCCAAGTCGTATCGTTGCCCATACATCGGTGGGTATCGGTCCGGCGTAACCCGCGGCTTCCAGCACTGTCTTGATCTTCTCTCCATCTGTCGTTCCCAGGCCATCGTCATCCTCCGAGACCCCAGTTATACCCAAGTGCCGCACCCTTTCTTTGGCGCCAAGGGATTCTAGGAACCGGTTTTGCTGGTGGATAATCATGTAGGCTTCATCGAGTCTTGTATTCAATGATTCTATTTCTTTCTTCATCTCCTTCATAGCTGCCAAATCTTCTCGAATATTTCTTATTTCTTCGAGTAATTCAGAGCTCGGTGGCTGCTCTTCATGAGGCTGATGTGCAACAGTTGTTCTCAGTGTACATTTTAGCTGCGCCGCTGTCAGTTTATTGATCTCCGTAGCAGACAATGCCTTCACTGTGTTTACATTGTCATAACTAGCCATCTTGGAGAAACAAACAAGTATCCCGTTAAGTCTTTGCATCCCGTTTTCTTCAGTGGTTTGGCGTCGCCGTTATCATGGCGACGGTTTTCACAGCGGTGCAGAAGGGGTAGGGCTGGTGTTGATCGGCCACATTATATTGTAGCTTCTAACTACCGGCTAGCTTTCTTCAGTGGGCTTCTAATAACTGAGTCTTGGCTCCACTCTACTCTCGTGCAGCTTTTTAGGCAATATATTGCCTGATCTAAGCCTGTATGGTAGCAGAATCTTGGCAAACTTAGAGCACTACCCAGGTCTGTTTGTTGATGTTTGCAGCGCCATCTATACAGTGCCTTAAGACTTTGAAACTATTTCGGAACCGCGGATGGAGAGGAGGTAAAAGTGTAGTGCGTCCCATCAAGGCAGTGACCTCCAGTGCCAGAGAAGACCGCTAGGTGGAGAAGAGGGAATACTAACACTCAGAAGTGCCGTGTGTGTGGTATAGTCTTCCCTCCCTCCTCTTATTTAATGCGACGTCTCTGGGCAACAAGATGGATGAGTTGATTGTGACGGTGAGCTCTACTTGTGCGGACATTGTGGGGGTTACTGAGCCGTGGGAGGTCGTTCCTGAGGTGTGCACGATGCAGGACTACCAGCTCTACTATCACCTCAGGACAGGACGCAGGAAGGGCGGGGGGGAAGGGCGGAGTGGCCGTTTTCTCCCAATCTACCCTCAGCCCCTCACACCTGCCTGTCAACATTCCTGCCGGAATAGAGGCCCTGTGGGTGAGAGTTACGCCCCCCTGCCATCCCAGCAACATAGTCTCCATCATCGTCTGCGTCGTGTACCACCCCCCACGAGCCACCACAGCACAGTTACTCACCACTCACATCAGTGACACTGCTGATGCCCTAAGTGTGAGGTATCCTGTTGCCAAGCTGGTCATCTGTGGGGACTTTAACGGATTGTATATCAGCGATATCCTACACCAGCTACACCTCACCCAGGTCGTGGACTTCCCTACCACCCAGCAAGCCACCGTCGACCTTATACTGACAGACCTAGGCCAGCAGTACTCGCCCCCAAGCCGCTGCCTCCTATGGGACGGAGCACCCACCTCTCCATACTGTGGACACCCACACCCACCACCTCGACCCCCCGGGCCAGCTGTCACCAGGACCCACCGCCTCATGCCTGACTCAGCCATGAGAGAGTTTGGGCAGTGGGTGACACAACACCCGTGGACCGAGGTGCTGGATGTGGAGGACATCCACTCAAAATGGCACAATTACGTCGCCACCACCACAGAAGCCTTCCACCGCTACTTCCCAGCCAAGAGCGTCACAGTGCACACATATGATGCCCTCTGGATGACGCCCCACATTAAAAGACTCATGCATCAGCAGGACGTGGGCGTTCCTGCCCGGACTTATACAAAAAGCTAAGAAACAGAGAGATCAGGGAGATTAAGGCTGTCAAGGCAAGACATTACCCGGACAAGATACACCACCTCAAGCTGGCCAACAACAGACAGTGGTACGCTAAGATCAAAGCTTTGTGTGGCCTACAAAAGCACGCTTCATCTCTTCCTTGCACCTCACACCTTCCTGCTAACCCCGCGGCTCAGGAGATGAACGATCAATTTGCTCCTATCTGTCTCCTATCTGTCAGACCTGTCCTCCCCTCCACACCAGCCCGCTTCCTGCCCATCTTTCTGCTCCTTCCCCTTCCCCCACTGTCCAGGCGATAGATGTTTTTAAGAGAATACTTAAAGATACCAAGATACCAAGATACCAAGGATACTTAAACATACCAAGATCCACCACACCCACTGACCTTCCCATATGGGAAGAGCCAGCAACACCGCTATGCCCCATAATAAACGACTCTCTTTCCCAACACTCTTGCCCCGCGGACTGGAAGACATCTTACGTCTCTCCCATCCGCAAAGCCTCCAGTCCACAGTCACTCGGTGACCTCAGGCCAGTCTCTATCACCCCCATCCCTAACTTTATTTGTGAAGATTTTGTGTATGACTGGGCCTACACCAGAACTTGTTATACCGTGGATATCAGACAATTTGGAAATATTAAAGCCACCTCCACCTCTCATTACCTGACCAGCTTCCTTGACTTCATCCACAGCCACCTGGACAAGCGAAACACCTCTCTAGCTGTTGCTTTTGTGGACTTCAAAAAAGCCTTTGATCTTGTTGATCAACTTTGTTGTCTTCAGCAAGGCAATAAGTCTTTGTCTCCCTCCCAACCTGGTAGGGTGGCTAGCTAACACCCTCTCAGGGAGGCGTCAGGCCGTTCGCTATCAGGGCTCTGTCTCTAGTATCCAACAGCTGACATATAGGGTCCCCCAGGGGATCAAGATGAGCCCACTATGCTTCCTCCTTCTCTTTAACGACGCCCTCACTGACACCCCCATCGCTGGAAGTATGTGTACGACTGCACCGTGGGTGTCCCAGTCTCCAACAGGAACCCGGATTACTCGCCACTGCAAGTCATTTTGGAGCGACTGCAGACGTGGACGGAGGAGAGCAGGATGACCATCAACCATAGCGAAACTGTGGTGATGCATTTCTGTACCTCCTCTGTAGCAGTGCCCCCTCCCCAGCTCACAGTGGGCCCTCACCCCCTCCAGGTGGTCCGATGTGCCTCTGGATGTGCTTCTCGGAGTCACGGTGGACGACCAGCTGACCTGGAAGCAGCATGTCGCCAGCACCGTAAGATCCGCTACCTACAAGCTCTACATGATGCGCAGACTCAGGTCGCTGGGGGACACTGACAGACGAGTTAAGGGGAGTGTGCCTCACCTTCATCCTCCCCAAACTCATGTACGCCTCCCCAGCGTGGTCCTCCTCCCTCACACACACTCAACAGCTCCAGCTGGAGAGAGTGCAGAAGAGGGCGTGCAGGGTCATCTTTGTCCCTGCCTACACCACCTGTGATGAAGCCCTGACCACCCTGAGTCAGTTCAGACGTCCAGACTATCCAATAGGCACCGAGAGGCTCTCGAGAAGTTTGGAAGGGGACTTCTGCATCATCCACGCCTCAGACACATGCTGCTGCCTGACGCACCTCGCCTGGTCCGTGCCACCAGACACCACAACAAGATAACGCCCCTAAAGGCGCCACGCACGGACCGGTAAAGACTCAGCACGATTCCCACCATGGTACGAGCCATCAATCAACAGTATTTCGCTTCTATATTAGGCTTAGCTTCAGGATTAATTTTAAGTATTTTCCCACCCCCTCTGTACATTTTCAGTTTGTAAACTGCCTTATTAATAAACCATTTATTATTATTATTATTATTATTATTATTATTATTATTATTATTATTATTATTATTATTATTATTATTATTATTATTTTTATTATTATTATTTTGTTTAGTTTTTGTGGTATATGGTCTTGCCTCATTAGTGCCTCATTTTCTACTTTCTGAGTGTGTGCAATAGAAAACACAGTGAAAACAATTACCGGGAAAGAAAAGAGTAAGTGTACTCACCTCAAGAGTGCAGGTGTGTACACTCCGGGAGACGGGAGGAAGAAAGGCGTGAGGCGGGAGGTGCCTGTGGGGAGAGACACACTGTGCTTCATGCTCTTACATTTATACTCCACAAGCACAAGTCTGTATCTGTGTACATCTATCTATCTGTATCTATCTGTATAAACAGAAAGACAGACAGAGAGAGAGAGAGAGAGAGAGAGAGAGAGAGAGAGAGAGAGAGAGAGAGAGAGAGAGAGAGAGAGAGAGAGAGAGAAAGAGAGCCATCCAAAAATGTACTCACAGTTTGACTCGCTATAATTCATTTAATGTTTTTTTGTTTTTTTTCAGAAACATTTGGCCAAAATAATAATGGCAGAAGTAAGAGTAAGTTCTAAAGGAAGAACATCTGTCATAAAGTGTTACTGGAGGCACGAAAAATGTCGAAGAAGTGCAAAGACAATTCAGAAGACACTTTGACAGGGATTCACCAAGGTGACACAGCTAAGTTTTTACCAGATGGAACTGTTCACGACCTTCAATAGCATGCCTATGTAGTAGTAGTAGTAGTAGTAGTAGTAGTAGTAGTAGTAGTAGTAGTGGTAGAGGTAGTATTCACGATTTCTCACTACTACTACTACTACTACTACTACTACTACTGCTACTACTACTACTACTACCTCTACTACTACTACTACTACTACTACTACTACTACTACTACTACTGCTGCTACTACTACTATGTGAATATTAATAATAATGCCTTAAGAATTGTTGCAAAAACAGCTGCAGTAGTAGTATTTATATTAGAAATAGTAGTAGTAATAATAGTAGTAATAATAGTAGTAGTAGTAGTTTTTGTTGTTATATTGTTACTATAATTGTTATCAATATCACACACACGCAGTAGTAGTAGTAGTAGTAGTAGTAATAGTAGTAATACTAGTAGTAAGAGTCGAAGCAGTAGTTTTAATAATTTAGTATAATTTAATTATTTAATTAATTTTATTTATTTATTTATTTTATTTTATTTATTTGTTTATTTATTTTATTTATTTATTTATTTTTTTTTTTTTGGTGGATATATGGTGTTTTTGTGGATATGAGTGTGTTCATTGGTTGAACAAGTCCCTGTATTATTAAGTAGACCTTTGTGTATCGCTCAAGTACCGAACGGCCTGGAAACACTGAGCCAAAGGGACGCCGCTCAGTCTGCAGCCAGTGTGGCGGCGTATCTTGTGTGGTGCGAGTGTGTATCGCATTGTGTTCCTCCTCAAAGACTTAGTGGTGGTCAAGATAACCAGGATTGGCCAAGCCCTCCCCGAAGTGTGCTACCAGTAGTGTACCAGGTGTGTTGAGTAGCCGCCAGGTGTACAGCCACACGTGTTTTGTGTACATGTGCATGTTGTGTACAGAAAGACCTCCTGCTCGTGTTTTGTTAGTCCCATCATGCCGCTGGCAAGGGGAAACTACACTTGCCCCCTTCTCTGACAGACGCCATCTTGTTGTGTCAGTACGAGACACCTCTCCCCCCCCCCACCCACCTCTCTCCCCACTACCCGACAGCCACTCCTTCCCGTGCCACTTCCGCCAGCAGCAGCTTCTGGCAGCCCAATAGCCAGCAGCCCTTCACGGCCACTACCTGCCAGCACGCCTTCCTGACCTTACCCTCTCCCACTCCTTCCCCCTCCTACCCTCAACCCACTCCTTCCTAACCCCCACTCGCCACCCACCCTTGCAAGGCCCCTACCAGGAACCCACTCCTGCCAGGCCCCTACCAGGAACCCACTCCTTCCAGCTCCCCGCCTGCCAGCCGCCCCTTCCTGCCCCGCACCCAACATCCACTCCTTCTGGCCCCCACCCGCCTCACGCTCCTTTCCCCTTTCTGCCAACCACACACGAGCTGCTATCCTTGCCCCCTCCCCCCCACTAATGATGTCACAGACAGCGGTGACAGTGACTGGCTGGTGTGGACCGCACCTCACACTCGTTCTTCCTAAATGCTACTACTACTACTACTACTACTACTACTACTACTACTACTACTAATGCTACTACTGCCACTGGTACTACTACTGCTACTATTACTACTACTACTACTACTACTACAATTACCAGTGCTACTACAATTCTTATTATTACTACTACTACTACTACTACTACTACTACTACTACTACTACTACTACTACTACTACTACTACTACTTCTACTACTACTACAATTATTACTGCTACTATGCTTACTTCTGTTACTGTTACTACTACTACTAATACTAATACTCGTTCTGTTTCTACTACTGCTACTAATACTAATATTAGCTCTACTACTACTATTACTACTGCTGCTACTACTCTACTACTACTACTATTATTATTACGATTACTGTTACTACTACTACTTCTACTAGTATTACTACGACTATTATTATTACGACTACTTTTAGTACTATTATGAATACTACTACTATTACTACTACTACTATAATTACTATTACGACTACTGTTACTACTATTTTTATTACTACTACTACCACTACTACTACTACTAACAATAATAATAATAATGATAATAAAAATAATAATAATACAACTACTACTTCCTTGCAACCCTCCCTGTCTGCTACTATGCTTACTTCTGTTACTGTTACTACTACTACTAATACTAATACTCGTTCTACTTCTACTACTGCCACTAATACTAATATTAGCTCTACTACTACTACTACTACTACTACTACTACTACTACTACTACTACTACTACTACTACTGCTACTACTACTACTACTACCACTACTATTAATACTTTTTTTTTATGTAGGAAGGATACTGGCCAAGGGCAACAAAAATCTAATAAAAAAAAATGCCCACTGAAATGCCAGTCCTATAAAAGGGTCAAAGCAGTGATCAAAAATTGGTGGATAAGTGTCTTGAAACCTCCCTCTTGAAGGAATTCAAGTCATAGGAAGGTGGAAATACAGAAGCAGGCAGGGAGTTCCAGAGTTTACCAGAGAAAGGCATGAATGATTGAGAATACTGGTTAACTCTTGCGTTAGAGAGGTGGACAGCATAGGGGTGAGAGAAAGAAGAAAGTCTTGTGCAACGAGGCCGCGGAAGGAGGGGAGGCATGCAGTTAGCAAAATCAGAAGAGCAGTTAGCAGTTAGCGGTAGAAGACAGCTAGATATGCAACATTACTGCGGAGAGAGAGAGGCTGAAGACAGTCAGTTAGAGGAGAGGAGTTGATGAGACGAAAAGCTTTTGATTCCACCCTGTCTAGAAGAGCAGTATAAGTGGAACCCCCCCCCCAGACATGTGAAGCATACTCCATACATGGACGGATAAGGCCCTTGTACAGAGTTAACAGCCGGGGGTGTAAGAAACACTGGCGGAGACGTCTCAGAACGCCTAACTTCATAGAAGCTGTTTTAGCTAGAGATGAGATGTGAAGTTTCCAGTTTAGATTATAAGTAAAGGACAGACCGAGGATGTTCAGTGTAGAAGAGGGGGACAGTTGAGTGTCATTGAAGAAGAGAGGATAATTGCCTGGAAGGTTGTGTCGAGTTGATAGATGGAGGAATTCAATTTTTGAGGCATTGAACAATACCAAGTTTGCTCTGCCCCAATCAGAAATTTTAGAAAGATCAGAAGTCAAGCGTTCTGTGGATTCCCTGCGTGATATGTTTACCTCCTGAAGGGTTGGACGTCTATGAAAAGACGTGGAAAAATGCAGGGTGGTATCATCAGCGTAGGAGTGGATAGGACAAGAAGTTTGGTTTAGAAGATCATTAATGAATAATAAGAAGAGAGTGGGTGACAGGACAGAACCCTGAGGAACACCACTGTTAATAGATTTAGGAGAAGAACAGTGACCGTCTACCACAGCAGCAATAGAACGGTCAGAAAGGAAACTTGAGATGAAGTTACAGAGAGAAGGATAGAAACCGTAGGAGGGTAGTTTGGAAATCAAAGCTTTGTGCCAGACTCTATCAAAAGCTTTTGATATGTCCAAGGAAACAGCAAAAGTTTCACCAAAATGTTTAAAAGAGGATGACCAAGACTCGGTAAGGAAAGCCAGAAGATCATCAGTAGAGCGGACTTGACGGAACCCATACTGGCGATCAGATAGAAGATTGTGAAGTGATAGATGTTTAAGAATCTTCCTGTTGAGGATAGATTCAAAAACTTTAGATAGACAGGAAATTAAAGCAATAGGACGGTAGTTTGAGGGATGAGAACGGTCACCCTTTTTAGGAACAGGTTGAATGTAGGCACACTTCCAGCAAGAAGGAAAGGTAGATGTTGACAGACAGAGCTGAAATAGCTTGACTAGGCAAGGTGCAAGCACGGAGGCACAGTTTCGGAGAACAATAGGAGGGACCCCATCAGGTCCATAAGCTTTCCGAGGGTTTAGGCCAGCGAGGACATGGAAAACATCATTACTAAGAATTTTAATAGGTGGCATGAAGTAGTCAGAGGGTGGAGGAGAGGGAGGAACAAGCCCAGAATCGTCCAAGGTAGACTTTTTAGCAAAGGTTTGAGCAAAGAGTTCAGCTTTAGAAATAGATGTGATAGCAGTGGTGCCATCTGGTTGAAGTAGAGGAGGAAAAGAAGAAGAAGCAAATTTATTGGAGATATTTTTGGCTAGATGCCAGAAATCACGAGGGGAGTTAGATCTTAAAAGGTTTTGACATTTTCTGTTAATGAAGGAGTTTTTGGCTAGTTGGAGAACAGACTTGGCATGGTTCCGGGCAGAAATATAAAGTGCATGAGATTCTGGTGATGGAAGGCTTAAGTACCTTTTGTGGGCCACCTCTCTATCATGTATAGCACGAGAACAAGATGTGTTAAACCAAGGTTTAGAAGGTTTAGGACGAGAAAAAGAGTGAGGAATGTACGCCTCCATGCCAGACACTATCACCTCTGTTATGCGCTCAGCACACAAAGACGGGTCTCTGACACGGAAGCAGTAGTCATTCCAAGGAAAATCAGCAAAATACCTCCTCAGGTCCCCCAACTAGCAGAGGCAAAACGCCAGAGGCACCTTCGCTTAGGGGGATCCTGAGGAGGGATTGGAGTGATAGGACAAGATAAAGATATGAGATTGTGATCGGAGGAGCCCAACGGAGAAGAAAGGGTGACAGCATAAGCAGAAGGATTAGAGGTCAGGAAAAGGTCAAGAATGTTGGGCGTATCTCCAAGACGGTCAGGAATACGAGTAGGGTGTTGCACCAATTGCTCTAGGTCATGGAGGATAGCAAACTTGTAAGCTAGTTCACCAGGATTGTCAGTGAAGGGAGAGGAAAGCCAAAGCTGGTGGTGAACATTGAAGTCTCCAAGAATGGAGATCTCTGAGGCAACTGTCAGTTGCCTCAGACACATGAGTTTCAGTGAGGAAAAGAAGATGAGGTTTAGAAGAGGAGAGGTGGTGTTCTACAGATTGAAAATTAGATCTTAGACCGCGAATGTTGCAGAAGTTAATGAAGAAAATGTTGAGGGGGGTGTCAAGACATTTAGGGTCGTCGGCAGAAAGGCAGTCCGACCTGGGGACATTTATGGTCCCCTCCCCAGATGCTGACTCCGAGGCTGGTGTAGGAGTCGCCATGATGATTTTAAAATTTTTGAGTGAAGGGTGTGTGTGTTATTAAGTGCTTGTAGTTTTGTGTGGAGGAAGAGAGTTGTCTTTAGAGGGCAGGCTGTGACTGCCCTCTTGTGTTGTGAGACACAAAGGGAAACGTTCAGTGAGGTCACAGCTGGGTTTAATGATAAGTTCACAGCACCCCCTGAACAGTGCATTAGACCTCACTGGGAGTAATTATCGTTTCCGCAGGTGACTACTGCCTCCTCCTACTGCTACTACTACTACTACTACTACGATTATGACTGCTACTACTATTACTAATACTAATGCTAGTACTACTACTACTGCTGCTACTGCTGTTAATATTACTATGACTACTGCTACTACTACTGCTACTACTACTATTACTACTGCTACTACTACTACTAATACTAATACTACTACAACCACCACCACCACCACCACCACCATTACTATTACTACTACTGCTATTACTACTACTACTACTACTACTACTACTACTATTACTACTACCAATACTAATACGAGTACTTCTACTACTGCTACTACTGTCAATACTACTGCGATTACTGGGACTACTACTACTACTACTACTGCTACTACTACTACTACTACTACTACTACTACTACTACTACTACTACTACTACTTCTACTATTACTACTATTACAAATATTACTACTGGTGCTGCTGCTATTACTGCTACTACTAGCACCACTATCATTACTACTACTACTACTACTACTACTACTACCCTTACTAGCACAACCACCATTACTACAACAACAACAACAACAACAACAACAACAACAACAACAACAACAACTACTACTACTACTACTACTACTACTACTACTACTACTACTACTACTACTACTACTACTACTACTACTTCTAATATTACTTCTATTACTACTACTACTTCTGCTACTACTACTAATACTGCAACCACCACCATTACTCCTACTACTACTACTACTACTACTACTACTACTACTACTACTACTACTACTACTACTACTACTACTATTGCTACTACCACCATTACTACAACAACAACAACAACAACAACTACTATTACTGCTACTACTACTACTACTACTACTACTACTACTACTACTACTACTACTACTACTACTATTGCTACTACCACCATTACTACAACAACAACAACAACAAATACTACTATTACTACTACTACTACTACTACTACTACTACTACTACTACTACTACTACTACTACTACTACTACTATTACTACTACTACTACCACTACCATTTCTTCTACTACTACTACTACTTCTACTACTACTACTACTACAACCACCACCATTTCTACTACTACTACTACTACTACCACCACCACCACCATCACTACTACAACAACAACAACAACAACAACAACTACTACTACTACTACTACTACTACTACTACTACTACTACTACTGCTACTACTACTACTACTACTAGTACTAGTGCTACTACTACTACTACTACTACTACAACTACCACCACCACCACTACTACCACTACCACTAGTATCATTGGCACCAATGCCTGTATAATAGTCATCAAATGTCACGGTGTGATGAGAGGAAGCCTTAAAAAGGAAAAACAAGTGTCTGTTTGGCAACTTCGGCCTGACGCAGTGAGGCAGAGTCAGACACCTGCAGTGCGAGTACAGTGTGTGTACGGCCACGTTCTCCAACTAGCCAAAAACTCCTTCATTAACAGAAAATGTCAAAACCTTTCAAGATCTAACTCCCCTCGTGATTTCTGGCATGTAGCCAAAAATATCTCCAATAACTTTGCTTCTTCTTTCCCTCCTCTATTTCAACCAGATGGCACCACAGCTATCACATTTATTTCTAAAGCTGAACTCTTCGCTCAAATCTTTGCTAAAAACTCTACCTTGGACAATTCTGGGCTCGTTCCTCCCTTTCCTCCACCCTCTGACTACTTCATGCCACGTATTAAAATTCTTCACAATGATGTTTTCCATGCCCTCGCTGGCCTAAACCCTTGGAAGGCTTATGGACCTGATGGGGTCCTTCCTATTGTTCTCCGAAACTATGCCTCCGTGCTTGCACCTTGCCTAGTCAAACATTTTCAGCTCTGTCTGTCAACATCTACCTTTCCTTCTTGCTGGAAGTTTGCCTACATTCAACCTGTTCCTAAAAAGGGTGACCATTCTAATCCCTCAAACTACCATCCTATTGCTTTAATTTCCTGCCTATCTAAAGTTTTTGAATCTATCCTCAACAGGAAGATTCTTAAACATCTATCACTTCACAACCTTCTATCTGATCGCCAGTATGGGTTCCGTCAAGGCCGCTCTACTGGTGATTTTCTGACTTTCCTTATTTAGTCTTGGTCATCCTCTTTTAGAGATTTTGGTGAAACTTTTGCTGTTGCCTTGGACATATCAAAAGCTTTTGAACGCCTATGAAGTTAGACATTCTGTGACGTCTCCGCCAGTTTTTCTCACACCCCCAGTTGCTAACTCTGTACAAGGGCCTTATCCGTCCATGTATGGAGTATGCTTCACATGTCTGGGGGGGTTCCACTCATACTGCTCTTCTAGACAGGGTGGAATCAAAAGCTTTTCGTCTCATCAACTCCTCTCCTCTAACTAACTATCTTCAGCCTCTCTCTCACTGCCGCAATGTTGCATATCTAGCTGTCTTCTACCGCTATTTTCATGCTAACTGCTCTTCTGACCTTGCTAACTGCATGCCTCTTCTCTTCCCGCGGCCTCGCTGCACAAGACTTTCTTCTTTCTCTCACCCCTATTCTGTCCACCCATCTAACGCAAGAGTTAACCAATATTCTCAATCATTCATCCCTTTCTCTGGTAAACTCTGGAACTCCCTGCCTGCTTCTGTATTTCCACCTTCCTATGACTTGAACTCCTTCAAGAGGAAGGTTTCAAGACACTTATTCATCAATTTTTGACCACTGCTTTGACCCTTTTATAGGACTGGCATTTCAGTGGGCATTTTTTTTATTAGATTTTTGTTGCCATTGGCCAGTGTCCTTCCTACATAAAAAAAAAAATACACACACACATGTGCACACACACACACACACACACACACACACACACACACACACACACACACACACACACACACACACACACACACACACACACACACACACACACACATATGCGCAGACACACACACACACACACACACACACACACACACACACACACACACACACACACACACACACACACACACACACACACACACACACACACACACACACACACACACACACACACACACACACACACACACACTGTTCTGACCTCACACGGGCAGGACGTGTGACCTTTGGCGCTCTCGGGCAGCCTCGGCCAGCTTGTTGGCCTTCCCCTGCCCCTAGTGATAGCGACCTTAGTTTTTTTTTTTTTTCTGTTTTCAACTCTTAGTTTTTAGTTTTAGGCTCGCCCTGGTGGAATTCCTGTACTTGTGAACACATTTAGCGAGTGAGTGGTGATACATAAAGAACAATGTGTGCTCCAGTGCAAACGTACGAACGCAACTACCTCCTACGTCGCAGGCGAGGATCAGGTTACCCGCCGCCCAACGTAATAAAGTGCCTTAAGACCCTGAAACTATTTCGGAACCGCGGGTCGAGGGGAGGGAAACAAGTGCGTCCCATCAAGGTTGTGACCTCAAGTGCCAGAGTTGACCGCAGGGTGGGGAAGAAGGAATACAGGCACATTGAAGTACCTCGGATTTGGTACAGTCTACCATCCCTCTTCTTATTCAATGCAACATCTTTAGCCAACAAGATGGACGAATTAATCGTGACGGTGAGTTCTACTTGTGCAGACATTGTGGCGGTTACTGAGGCGTGGCAGATTGTTCCTGAGGTGTGCTCAATGCAGGACTACCAGCTCTACCATCACCTGAGGTCAGGACGCAGGGGGAGGGGGGAGGTGGCCGTTTTCTGCCGCTCTACCCTCAGCCCCTCACACCTCCCTGTCGATATTCCGGCTGGTGTAGAGGCCCTGTGGGTGAGAGTCACGCCCCCCTGCCATCCCAGCAACACGGCCTCCATCATCGTGTGCGTCGTGTACCCCACGAGCCACCACAGCACAGTTACTCACCGCCCACATCATCAACACTGCTGATGCCCTGAGGGTGAGGTATCCTGCTGCCAAGCTGGTCATCTGTGGGGACTTTAACAGATTAGATATCAACGATATCCTACACCAGCTACACCTCACCCAGGTCGTGGACTTCCCCACCCACCAGCAAGCCATCCTCGACCTTATACTCACAGACCTGGGCCAGCAGTACTCGCCCCCCCAAACCGCTGCCTCCCATGGGACGGAGCACCCACCTCTCCATACTGTGGACACCCACACCCACCACCTCGACCCCCCGGTCAGCTGTCACCAGGACCCACCGCCCCATGCCTGACTCAGTCATGAGGGAGTCTGGGCAGTGGGTGACACAACACCCGTGGACCGAGGTGCTGGATGTGGAGGACGTCCACTTAAAATGGCAGAATTACGTCGCCACCACCACAGAAGCCTTCCACCGCTACTTCCCAACCAAGAGCGTCACAACACACCCGTCTGATGCTCCCTGGATGACACCCCGCATTAAAAGACTCATGCGTCAGCGGACCTGGGCGTTCCACTCCTGCCCGGTCCTTTACAGGAAACTAAGAAACAGAGTGATCAGGCAGATTAAGGCTGCAAAGGCAAACTATTACCCAGACAAGATACACCACCTCAAGCTGACCAACAACAGACAGTGGTATGCTAAGATCAAAGCTTTGTGTGGCCTACAAAAGCACACTTCGTCTCTTCCTTGCACCTCACACCTTCCTGCTACTCTCGCGGCTCAGGAGATGAACGATCACTTTGCTGCTATCTGTCAAACCTTTCCTCCCCTCCACACCACTCTGCTTCCTGCCTATCTTCCGGCCCCCTCTCATCCCCCCAGTGTCCAGGCGGTGGATGTTTTTAAGAGAATACTCAAATTCAAACCAAGATCCACCACACCCACTTACCTTCCTATAAAAATTTACAAGGAATTTGCGGTAGAGCTAGCAACACCGCTATGCTCCATAATAAACGCTTCACTCTCCCAACACTCTTGCCCCGAGGACTGGAAGACATCTTACGTCACCCCCATCCCCAAAACCTCCAGTCCACAGTCACTCAATGACCTCAGGCCAGTCTCTATCACCCCAATCCCTAGCCTTATTTGTGAAGATTTTGTATATGACTGGGCATACACCAAAATCTGTAATACCGTGGATATCAGACAGTTTGGAAATATTAAAGCCACCTCCACCTCCCATTACCTGACCAGCTTCCTTGAATTCATCCACAGCCACCTGGACAAGCGAAACACCTCTCTAGCTGTTGCTTTTGTGGACTTCAAAAAGGCTTTTGATCTTGTTGATCACACTGTTGTCATCAGCAAGGCAGTGAGTCTGGGTCTCCCTCCTAACCTGATAGTGTGGCTAGCCGACTTCCTCACAGGGAGGCGTCAGGCCGTTCGCTATCAGGGCTCTGTCTCTACTTTCCAACAGCTGACTTGTGGGGTCCCCCAGGGGACCAAGATGGGTCCTCTATGCTTCCTCCTCCTCATTAACGACGCCCTCACTGACACCCCCCATCGCTGGAAGTATGTTGACGACTGCACCGTGGGCGTCCCAGTTTCCACCAAGAACCCGGACTACTCGCCACTGCAAGCGTTTCTGGAGCGACTGCAGACGTGGACGGAGGAGAGCAGGATGACCATCAACCACAACAAAACTGTGGTGATGCATTTCTGTACCTCCTCTGTACCAGTGCCCACTCCCCAGCTCTCAGTGGGCCCTCACCCCCTCCAGGTGGTCCGATGTGCCAAGCTCCTCGGAGTCACGGTGGACGACCAGCTGACCTGGAAGCAGCATGTCGCCAGCACCATAAGATCAGCTACCTACAGGCTGTACATGCTGCGCAGACTCAGGTCGCTGGGGACGCCGACAGATGAGTTAAGGGGGGTTTATCTTACTTTCATCTCCCCAAACTCATGTACGCCTCCCCAGCGTGGTCCTCTTCCCTCACACAAACTCAACAGCTACAGTTGGAGAGTGTGCAGAAAAGGGCGTGCAGGGTCATCCTTGGCCCTGCATACACCACCTATGAAGAAGCCCTGAACACCCTGAGGCTGTCCAGACTATCCACCAGGTACCGTGAGGCTCTGGAGAAGTTTGGAAGGGGACTTCTGAATCATCCACGTCTCAGAAACATGCTGCCGCCTGACGCGCCTCGCCCAACCCGTGCCACCAGACACCACAACAAGATAACGCCCCTAAAGGCGCCGCGTACGGACCGGTACAGACTCAGTGCGATTCCCACCATGGTGCGAGCCATCAATCAATATTCCCTTCTAGATTTGACTTACCTTTAGGATTAATGTCAAGTATTTCTCCACCCCCAATGTACATTTTCAGTTTGTTGACTGCCTAAAGAATAAACCGTTTATTATTATTATTATTTTTACACACACACGCACAGATGCACACACACACGCACAGATGCACACACACACGCACACGCACGCACACACACACACGCACACGCACGCACACACACACACACACACACACACACACACACACACACACACACACACACACACACACACACACACACACACACACACACACACAGAGTTAAGGGGGGTGTACCTCACCTTCATCCTCCCCAAACTCATGTACGCCTCCCCAGCGTGGTCCTCCTCCCTCACACACACTCAACAGCTACAGCTAGAGAGTGTGCAGAAAAGGGCGTGCAGGGTCATCCTTGGCCCTGCATACACCACCTATGAAGAAGCCCTGACCACCCTGACTCTGTCCAGAATATCCACCAGGCACCGAGAGGCTCTGGAGAAGTTTGGGAAGGGACTACTGCATCATCCGCGTCTCAGAGACATGCTGCCGCCCGACGCGCCTCGCCCTGTCCGTGCCACCAGACACCACAACAAAATAACGCCCCTGAAGGCGCCGCGCACGGACCGGTACAGACTCAGTGCGATTCCCACCATGGTGCGAGCCATCAATCAATAGTATTTCCCTCCTAGATTAGTCTTACCGTTAGGATTAATGTTAAGTTTTTCCCCATCCCCTATGTACATTTTCAGTTTGTCAACTGCCTAAATAATAAACCGTTTATTATTATTATTATTATTATTATTATAGATGCACACACACACGCACGCACACACACACACACACACACACACACACACACACACACACACACACATACACACACACACACACACACACACACACACACACACACACACACACACACTGTAATGGTATAGATTTTTTATTGAAATATCTTCTGTTCATGGATTTACAGAAAGACTACTATGAAGAGAATTTTCAGGAAAGCCGGATGTTCAGACAGATAAGGAGAGAGAGAGAGAGAGAGAGAGAGAGAGAGAGAGAGAGAGAGAGAGAGAGAGAGAGAGAGAGAGAGAGAGAGAGAGAGAGTAACTGCTGATGGAATTTTTCGACTTGAAAAATGTTATTTGTTTTTTTTTGTTTTTTTCAATGCTGCCAGTACATTGTTATTATTCTTGTTACGTCATCGCCAGCAATATCATCGTCATCATCATCATCATCATCATCATCACCATCACCATCATCATCACCATCATGATCATTATTGTCACCATCACTATCATCATCATCATTATCTTTTTTCAAGGTCGCTGGGCTTCGCTGCCCTCCTGCCTGGCTTGTATGATGTCACATAGCATTTTACAGGAGTACTTTTAATCACCGCAGTAATGTTGTCGTGCAATGCTTGTCGGTAAATTATGTGCTTTTTAATGACACTTGTCTTGTTATAACACACACACACACACACACACACACACACACACACACACACACACACACACACACACACACACACACACACACACACACACTCACAAACACACACATTGTCATGAAGTGTTTAATAATAATATTGTGGATTTATATTCATGGATTATATTTATGGATTTATAGAAAGAGTAATGGGATGAGAAAACGAAGGTTAGCCGGATGTCCGGACAATAAGGAGAGAGAGAGAGAGAGAGAGAGAGAGAGAGAGAGAGAGAGGGGGGAGGGTTTTTGATATAACATCTTGATTTAAAAAATATATTACTTTTTTTTCACTGTCAGCATCATCATCATCGTGGTACCACCACCATCATCATCATCATCATTATCATCATCATCATCATCATCATCATCATCATCATTGTCATCACCATCATTGTCTTCGCCATCATCATCATCACCATCATTATCATCATTGTCATCCTCACACACACACACACACACACACACACACACACACACACACACTCGCTGTACCTAAATACAAGCGTGTTTTCTCAGCGTGGCTTTCTTCAGTTTGAGTGAGGCACGCCTCTTCCTGCGGCACTTACAGAGAGCCTAACTGCTGAACGAGTGGCCAGTGGCGGTGCGTGTGTGTGTTTGTGCAGGAGGAGTACTCACCTGGAGACGCAACACTCCTTTCCTGACGCGGCAACACACGCACAGGGCGGTCACTGAATGATTACAGGCACAGCGCACTAAAATCTACAACACTACTTTCGGGCAGAACACAGGCAACACTAAACAAAGGAAGCAGCGGGAGAGAGATAGAGAAAGCGAGAGGAAGGGGGGAGGGGAGAGAGAGAGAGAGAGAGAGACCCTCCTCCCGCGGCCTCGCTACACAACACCACCTTTCTCTCACCACTGATCTGTTCACCTCTCTATTGCAAGAGTTAACCAGTATTGTCAGTCATTCACCCCTTTCTCTGGT
>NC_087176.1:19501590-19529090 GCF_035594125.1 Scylla paramamosain | reverse complement strand
TGTATTCTCTGTGTGCATTTTCCTTCTCTTAAATGCTTCTAAATGTTACCTGCATTGCTTCTAGTCATGTGAACTGTTGCTTCCCGCACTGAAAGGCTCAATGGCTAGGATGGTGTGCTGCTGCTGGTGGTGTTCTGTCACACGTACAGGGAGGGCGGACTGACTGTGCCTGCCTGTGTTACCCTGAAGGCTGGGAGGGCAAGAGTCACCTGGGTACCGAGGCAGGAAGTGGTGGTTTTGCTGTGTACGTTGAGTTTGTACACCTGTAGACAACGTGCCATGCGTGATGCAGGTTAGGAAGGTTATTACAGACAAAGACAGCTGCCGAGTGTGACTGGACAGCTGCGCATCAGGCAACACGTGCAGACAGTTCACCAGGATTTGGCTGAGTCAAATTGATAAAGCTAAGGAGAATTGCAATATTGATGCTGAGACGATGAAAAATGTTGCCATGAATGAGGAAACTGTAGTCTGGAATAAAGAGATTGCATATATATATATATATATATATATATATATATATATATATATATATATATATATATATATATATATATATATATATATATATATATTATCAGTCGGAGGAAGAGGAGTACGTTTACATCACTCCACCATCACCATCCTCTCACGAAAACTAGTAGGTAAAATATAAAGTGCAGTTTGTTTTAGACTGAATATTGGTGTGTAAGGCACAATGGAACCATTCCAGATATGCCCATACATAGTATGTTATGATTCTATTTAGTTTTGATGAATGTAGGGGTGGTAGAGTTCAAAGTTTGCCGCACGCGCGGAAATCCCGGATATGGCGCCGGCGCGCGTTTTGACTGCCCATGCCGAAGAGGTTAAGGGGCTCGTAGTAGTGGTGGTGGTGGTTGTGGCTGTGGTTGTGGTGGTGGTTATAAGAACATAAGAAACGAGGAGACTGCAAGAGGCCAAGTGATGGCCTACACAAGGCAGCTCCTCTATCCAACCATTGGAGCAATCCAACGCCTACCCATCCCATCTATCCTCCCAATCCATGCTCTCATCTAGCCCTTTTTTTAAACTATCTAATGTTTCAGCACTAACCACATGTCTACTTAACCTGTTCCAGTTATTAACCACCCTATATATACATAACAACCTCTACCAGTTATATTAAACCTTCTAACACTATAACTAAAGACAGAGACAGACAGAGACATATTAAATTATTTTAAGACAGACAGACAGACTGACAAAAAAGACAATTTTAACAACAACCTCTACGAGTTATAATATTAATCACTACAACACTATAACAACAACAACAACAACAACATGGCGGTTGTACATATCTGATTAATTAATACCAGAACAAGAGGCAGTGGTATTGTATTTAGTGGTGTGTGTGTGTGTGTGTGTGTGTGTGTGATGTCATGGGGAGATTTGAGACAATAATAAGAATGCCCTATATATAAGACTAATATAATAATAGGAATAATAAGAATAATAATATTTTTTCACGGTCAACCGTTGGAAGCTCAAACCACCCCTATCCCATCCTCCCTTATCTCTCCCCTATCTCCTCCCCTCCCCTATCTCTCCCCTACCTCCTCCTCTCCCCTTAACTCCCCTCACCCCCCTCCCACCCTCCCTGCCTCGCCTTCTTTTCATTGTCAAGGTCAAATCTGACAGTTTTACCCCCACTACCAACCCGCCCCCCTCCGTCCCTGTCTCACTCATTTCAAAACTCACACACACACACATATACACACACACACACACACACACACACACACACACACACACACACACACACACACGTATCATTACGTAGATACCGTAGGTAAGATCGATACCATATGGTAGATTAAAATTAGGTCAGAATCGGATGCCATCGCCTTGCAGGCAGACTTAGATAGAATGAATGAATGGACGGATAGATGGCAAATGCAATTTAATATCAATAAATGCAAAGTGCTTAGCGTAGGTAGAGGAAACCCACACAATAGGTACACATTAAACAACCAAACTCTGGTAGGTACAGGGTACGAGAAAGATTTAGGAGTTATAATTAACTCTGAACTCCGTCTAGGGAAACAATGCATAGAAGCCAGAAACAAGGCAAATAGGGTACTAGGATTCATTTTTAGGAGTGTTAAAAGTAGAAGGCCGGAAGTAATATTAAAGTTATACTTGCCGCTGGTCAGACCTCATCTAGACTACGCTGTGCAGTTCTGGTCCCCACATTACAGGAAAGATTATAGGTCTATTAGAATCAGTACAGAGGAGAATGACTAAAAGGATACAGGGGATGAGGAGTATTCCTTACGAGGCGAGGTTGAAGCTGTTAAATTTACATTCTCTAGAGAGACGTAGGTTGAGAGGGGACCTGATAGAAGTCTTTAGGTGGTATAAGGGTTATAACAAGGGAGATGTAAGCAAAATTCTTAGGATCAGCAACCAGGGTAGAACAAGAAATAACGGGTTCAGGCTTGAAAAATTTAGGTTTAGGAAGGAGATAGGAAAAAATTGGTTCTCAAATAGAGTGGTAGATGAGTGGAACGGTCTCAGTAATCATGTAGTTAGTGCTAGGACACTAGAGAGCTTTAAGAGAAAATTAGACAAGTTTATGGATGGGGATAACAGATGGAAATAGGTAGGTGTGTTTCATACAGGGACTGCCACCTGTAAGCCTGGTCGCTTCTTGCAGCTTCCCTTATTTCTTATGTTCTTATGTTCTTATGAGAGTAAAGCGTTAGTGTGCAAGTATGTCCTGCGTGTATAGGAAGGAAGGTCTCTCTCCAGTTTTCCCCTCTCCATCTCCTTTGTAACCCCCCTCCTTTTCTTAATAGAATTTGAATTTGAATTTGAAGGTCTCTCTCGACACATACACATCGCACAACAAAATACTTATAAAATAACAACGTGGTCTGCTCACAATCTTTAAGCTACTACTTTCCTTCAACTTCCTTTCTTTTACTTCTGTCCAAACTCTTCAATATTCTCAGTCTTTCTACAAGCAAAGAAAAAAAAAGGTGCTCTCTCTCTCTCTCTCTCTCTCTCTCTCTCTCTCTCTCTCTCTCTCTCTCTCTCTCTCTCTCTCTCTCTCTCTCTCTACTGTGCAACATCCCAGCGCAGTGAAGGGAGACGAGCATCCATCACCACAGGCACGTATCGCTTAAAATAAATAAATAAATAAATAAATTATCCTTCACTCGTTTCCTTCCCCCAAACGTGCCCAGTCTTTGAACGTGCCTTTTCGCCCTTTTGTCTTTACCCTACACCGCCGCCTGTCGCTCCTGCTGTCTGTCGCGTCCTAATTAAGCAACTTTCCCATTTGTTCCCTTCAAGTTAAAGACGTTTTCAACCATTTCCCTCTTCTCTCTCTCTCTCTCTCTCTCTCTCTCTCTCTCTCTCTCTCTCTCTCTCTCTCTCTCTCTCTCTCTCTCTCTCTCTCTCTCTCTCTGTCGTCTCACTTGCGTCGGGAATTAAGTAATGAGCAAGTGACTTTCTTCCCGCATGAATGTAAGTCATATTCTCCTGAGGGTGACGTGAGGCCACTAGCGGAGGTGACTTGACTAGTTAGCGACGCCCCTTCTTAATACGCATGTACACTCCGCCCGCCGCTCCGATGCTCGTGCTCTGTGGGCGGCGGTGGCGGTGACGGTAGGTTCGAATAATGTTTCTCAAATATTTTCTGCTCCCTCTCTGCTTCAGTGTGTTGCAGTGAACATAAGAACATAAGAAATAAGGGAAGCTGCAAGAAGCGACCTGGCTTACACGTGGCAGTCCCTGTATGAAACACACCTACCTATTTCCATCTGTTATCCCCATCCATAAACTTGTCTAATCTTCTCTTAAAGCTCTCTAGTGTCCTAGCACGTGGCACTCATCCAACACAGAAACATGACTGCTGGTGAATTTGTCAGCTTGTCAAGGCGTCAGCATTAGTCTGGCAATAGTGGGGGGTCGGGGAGGATTGGTTTAGGCGTGGCACCACTGTCTTATTCTCTCTCTCTCTCTCTCTCTCTCTCTCTCTCTCTCTCTCTCTCTCTCTCTCTCTCTCTCTCTCTCTTTCCGTATATCATTTTCATCTGTATTCTTTCTTATTTCCCTCTCTCTCTCTCTCTCTCTCTCTCTCTCTCTCTCTCTCTCTCTCTCTCTCTCTCTCTCTCTCTCTCTCTCTCTCTCTCTCCGTATATCATTTTCATCTGTATTCTTTCTTATTTCCCTTCTCTCTCTCTCTCTCTCTCTCTCTCTCTCTCTCTCTCTCTCTCTCTCTCTCTCTCTCTCTCTCTCTCTCTCTCTCTCTCTCTCTCTCTCTCTCTCTCTCTCTCTCTCTCTCTCTCTCTCCGTATACCATTTTCATCTGTATTCTTTCTTATTTCCTCTCTCTCTCTCTCTCTCTCTCTCTCTCTCTCTCTCTCTCTCTCTCTCTCTCTCTCTCTCTCTCTCTCTCTCCGTATATCATTTTCATCTGTATTCTTTCTTATTTCCTCTCTCTCTCTCTCTCTCTCTCTCTCTCTCTCTCTCTCTCTCTCTCTCTCTCTCTCTCTCTCTCTCTCTTTCCGTATATCATTTTCATCTGTATTCTTTCTTATTTCCCTCTCTCTCTCTCTCTCTCTCTCTCTCTCTCTCTCTCTCTCTCTCTCTCTCTCTCTCTCTCTCTCTCTCTCTCTCCACAAGTCTCAGTAGGGAATCGTGTCCATCATATTTCTTCCCTCTTCTTAACTTTGCCAGTGGTGTTTCGCTGATCCATACACGTGTTTTCGCGCCCCACAGCCTCCCTTCGCTCGCCTCACGCTCGGCCGCCGCCCCACGCTGCCCACGGGCGTCGCAAAATGGGTGTGAATTATCTTTAATCTTCCCCTTGTGTCTACTCTTCTACGCGCTAAATAGCGGGAAGCTTTGGTGATATTTTACCACTGTGTTCGAGTTGTTGTGTCTGACTTTGGCTTCGGATTAATGTTTTATATATTTATTTTCTAGTTTAGTTTGTCTTGTGTCATATTTATTCGTTTTGCTTTGTTTATGAGAGTTTATTTATTGTTTTTTCTTGTAGTCTTGATTGATTGATTTATTTTTTTATTTTGTTTAAATTTGTTGTATTTGATGCAGGGTTTGAAACATGTCTTGCTCTGTTGTGGCGTTCGAGTTGGTGATTTTCACTTCTTAAAGAGTAATGGAAAAAAATGATAAATAAACAGTAGAAATTAAACAACAACAAAAAAAAACTCAATATTTTATACATTCATTCATAAACATTTCGAGTTGGTGATGTGACATTGGCTTCGAGTAATTGATTTGTAATTTTTTCGTGGTTTTCGTTGATGTTTGTGTGTTTTCTTTGTCCGCGGGTATTTTGTTTAATTTTGAATGTGGTTTGTGTGTTTAGATAAGCTGGGTTTTTTTTGTTTGTTTTTATTTAGTTAGTGATTTATTTTGGTGAAAGGTTTCGAACACTCGGCTCAGAAAGTATGTTTCTTTATTTATCTTTTGTTTGCTTAAGTATTCGTGATTCCTGAATGTTGTTTACGAATGGATATATCAGAAAAAAATATTAGTGTTTATTTTTTATGTATTGTTTTGATTTGAAGTTTTAAAAATGTTTATGAATGAATGTATAAAATATTGAGTTTTTTTTTGTTGTTGTTTAATTTCTACTGTTTATTTATCATTTTTTTTCCATTACTCTTTAAGAAGTGAAAATCACCAACTCGAACGCCACAACAGAGCAAGACATGTTTCAAACCCTGCATCAAATACAACAAATTTAAACAAAATAAAAAAATAAATCAATCAATCAAGACTACAAGAAAAAACAATAAATAAACTCTCATAAACAAAGCAAAACGAATAAATATGACACAAGACAAACTAAACTAGAAAATAAATATATAAAACATTAATCCGAAGCCAAAGTCAGACACAACAACTCGAACACAGTGGTAAAATATCACCAAAGCTTCCCGCTATTTAGCGCGTAGAAGAGTAGACACAAGGGGAAGATTAAAGATAATTCACACCCATTTTGCGACGCCCGTGGGCAGCGTGGGGCGGCGGCCGAGCGTGAGGCGAGCGAAGGGAGGCTGTGGGGCGCGAAAACACGTGTATGGATCAGCGAAACACCACTGGCAAAGTTAAGAAGAGGGAAGAAATATGATGGACACGATTCCCTACTGAGACTTGTGGAGAGAGAGAGAGAGAGAGAGAGAGAGAGAGAGAGAGAGAGAGAGAGAGAGAGAGAGAGAGAGAGAGAGAGAGAGAGAGAGAGAAGGAAATAAGAAAGAATACAGATGAAAATGATATACGGAAAGAGAGAGAGAGAGAGAGAGAGAGAGAGAGAGAGAGAGAGAGAGAGAGAGAGAGAGAGAGAGAGAGAGAGAGAGAGAAGGGAAATAAGAAAGAATACAGATGAAAATGATATACGGAGAGAGAGAGAGAGAGAGAGAGAGAGAGAGAGAGAGAGAGAGAGAGAGAGAGAGAGAGAGAGAGAGAGAGAGAGAAGGGAAATAAGAAAGAATACAGATGAAAATGATATACGGAGAGAGAGAGAGAGAGAGAGAGAGAGAGAGAGAGAGAGAGAGAGAGAGAGAGAGAGAGAAGGGAAATAGAGAAAGAGATACAGATGAAAATGGTATACGGAGAGAGAGAGAGAGAGAGAGAGAGAGAGAGAGAGAGAAGGGAAATAAGAAAGAATACAGATGAAAATGATATACGGAGAGAGAGAGAGAGAGAGAGAGAGAGAGAGAGAGAGAGAGAGAGAGAGAGAGAGAGAGAGAGAGAGAGAGAGAGAGAGAGAGAAGGGAAATAAGAAAGAATACAGATGAAAATGATATACGGAAAGAGAGAGAGAGAGAGAGAGAGAGAGATGAGAGAGAGAGAGAGAGAGAGAGAGAGAGGAGAGAGAGAGAGAGAGAATAAGACAGTGGTGCCACGCCTAAACCAATCCTCCCCGACCCCCCCACTATTGCCAGACTAATGCTGACGCCTTGACAAGCTGACAAATTCACCAGCAGTCATGTTTCTGTGTTGGATGAGTGCCACGTGCTAGGACACTAGAGAGCTTTAGGCCCTGTTTACACGAGGCGCTTTCCAACGCGCGTTAGCAAACGCGGCGTTAGAAACTACCGCTCACACGAGGCGCTTTCAAACGCGGCGTTAACGCGACGCTTGTGTTTGTGCGTGCATATGTGTGTGCCAAACAATGCACTGAATGCAGAGAGCAACAGACAGGTTCAACCAGGATGGATCTAGAAGAGGTAGCATGTGCTTGGATCTTGCATCGCCGTTTGAAGCGGCGCAAGCGGCGAGAAAGAAGATACTGGGTTCATCCAATTTTACAAGACAGACTTACCCATGGCATGTATACAACCATGTACCCGAGTTTAAGAGAACATGAAGACAAGTTTTTCAACTATTTTAGAATGTCAGTGAAATCATTCGATGAGCTGCTAATGTCAGGGGAAAGGGGAGAAAGCCATGTTGCTGCTCAGATGTAGTATACAAGTTGAAATAGTTAAAAAAATAAATAATAAAGTTATTCTGTTAACTTACCCATAGCTTGTTTCTCCTTAACCTCTCCTGAACTACAGAAGATATCTGCAATCTCTTCCCAGCATTTTTTTTTTTCAAATTCCTATCTTTATAGTACGGGGACTGCATATCCCATAAGGCTGGACGTTTTTCTATTTCATTAATGAGAAGGTCAGTGTCTATTGCCTCAAGCCTTTGCTCCGCCATGACTGCCAGTGATGGGACTGAAGAGCTGTGTGCGTGTCACATGATAAAAAAATTCCTCCACGTGGAGTAACCCAGGGGTTGCCATAGTAACGCACATTCTCTTTCCTCATTGGTAGCAGCCCAGCCAATAAGAGAGCGCGCTGCTTTCAAAACGCGGCGTTTACCGCTGTGTGTAACCGTTCCCATATGCTTCAATGTATCTCGAGCCGCTCGCCAAACGCGCGTTAGCAAGGGACCCAGACGTTAACGCGGCGTCAGGCAAAACGCCGCGTCACGTGTGACCGGTTCCTATAGACTACCATTGACTTTGCTAACGCCGCGTTTGCTAACGCGCGTTGGAAACGCCTCGTATAAACAGGGCCTTAAGAGAAGATTAGACATGTTTATGGATGGGGATAACAGATGGAAATAGGTAGGTGTGTTTCATACAGGGACTGCCACGTGTAAGCCAGGTCGCTTCTTGCAGCTTCCCTTATTTCTTATGTTCTTATGTTCTTATGTTCACTGCAACACACTGAAGCAGAGAGGGAGCAGAAAATATTTGAGAAACATTATTCGAACCTACCGTCACCGCCACCGCCGCCCACAGAGCACGAGCATCGGAGCGGCGGGCGGAGTGTACATGCGTATTAAGAAGGGGCGTCGCTAACTAGTCAAGTCACCTCCGCTAGTGGCCTCACGTCACCCTCAGGAGAATATGACTTACATTCATGCGGGAAGAAAGTCACTTGCTCATTACTTAATTCCCGACGCAAGTGAGACGACAGAGAGAGAGAGAGAGAGAGAGAGAGAGAGAGAGAGAGAGAGAGAGAGAGAGAGAGAGAGAGAGAGAGAGAGAGAGAGAGAGAGAGAGAGAGAGATGGATGAAAATAAGATCATTGTTAAGGTCCTTTGAAATAATTTATGAATCGTTCTCTGTGGCTATCAAGAGTATGTCATGACCTGCTGTCTTGCGCGTTTCCAGTGATGTGTTTTGTTATCAGTCGTGTCAGCAGGTGTACCTGACCTGACCTAACCTATCACTGCCGGTAGAAGCAAGTGGAAATGTTTGCCACACTTTTTAATTCATTCTTCATTCCATCTGTTATAATGAACACACACACATACATTAATTAAAACACCATGTTTTGCTTCTTTCTCTCCTTTCTTCCTTTTTTTCATTTTTATTTATTTTTCATTTATTTCTGTCTATTTATTTATCTACTACTACTATTACGACAACAACTTCTACTACTATAGCTACTACTACTACTACTACTACTACTACTACTACTATTACTACTACTACTACTACTACTACTACCACTACTACTACTACTTCTACTACTTCTATTGCTGCTATTACTTCTATTCTACTGCTACTACTACTACTACTACTACTACTACTACTACTACTACTACTACTCATTTATTTCTGTCTATTTATTTATCTACTACTACTATTACAACAACAACTTCTACTACTATAGCTACTACTACTACTACTACTACTACTACTACTACTACTACCACTACTACTACTACTTCTACTACTTCTATTGCTGCTATTACTTCTATTCTACTGCTACTACTACTACTACTACTACTACTACTACTCAAAGGAGACCATGTAGCCAGCTGTCATTCATTATATACTGACACAACATGCTCTCCTTAACAGGTGATCTTGGAACCTCAGGGAAAACAACATGCAGCAAGTGAGTTGGAATGGCTAGAACCAGAGGATGGGGGTGTGCGTCCAGGGAGTTGAGGAGTGCCACTGCTTCAACTGATGTGTGGGGCCTTGAGGCAGAGGGTCCACCAGGTGTGTGTGTGTGTGTGTGTGTGTGTGTGAGAATGTTTCCCTACTTGTGGTGAATGGTAAGGAAAAAGAGTGTGTGGTGGTGTGTGGTGTGGCCTTGCTTGTGGCAGATGCATTGGGGAGTGTGTGGTGGTGTGTGGTGCATTACCCTCACTTCTGGTTGATGCCCTGCAGAGGAAATATAATCAGCATAGCATTTATTGTTGTGTGTGTGTGTGTGTGTGTGTGTGTGTGTGTGTGTGTGTGCGCGCGCGAGCGCGTGCATGTGCGTGTGCTTGCGTGAGTGCGTGTGCGTGCTTGGGCGTGAAAGTACGTGTGCGTGGGCGTGAGAGTCTAGTGATCTAGGTGGAAGCCGCCAGGAATGTGAGAAGAGAAAACCGACAGGTAACCGTCAGCAGTTGCAAGTCCTTTAATCTCTTAACTCGCCAGAGATAGAGAAGAGAAAACCGACAGGTAACCGTCAGCAGTTGCAAGTCCTTTAATCTCTTAACTCTTTTGTTCACCAGCTAAGGTTGTATTTATAGCCACTTGTTAGACTGGTTAAACTCTCTCTACTTTATTTAACAAAAACATGAACATGTACACAAGAAATACTGAACATAAAAAATGATTTACATAAAGATATGAACAAAGAGAGTGAGTGTGTGTGTGTATGTCTGTGTGAAGAAAGGAGTAATATGATGTATAGAAAAGACGTGTAACGTATGTGTCGAAAAGCGTGCACAGAATGTGTATGTATAAAAAATGAGGAAGAAGAGATGAAAGACGAAAAATCTGTGCAGTAGAAAGAGAACGGGAGGCTGAAAACATATAAGAGAAAACGGAGTGCTTGGAGCGGTGACTTGTGTTTACATATTACTGGTTCTGAGAAGCGCGTAAGCTTTAGTGTACCCTGAATATGAGAGAAAATGGGATGTTTCTATGGCTGACTAGATTATTTGCTACATAACTTCCCCCGAGTGAGGAGGCACGACGAACGATACGTGCTGTTTAGCTGTGGCGCGTGGTGCTGAAGGCGTGGCCGGCGATGTCGGGTCGTGAGGTGCCGTCGGGGTGTGCAGGATGTAGGCGGGCTTGACTCGGTCTATGGCTATGACGTCAGAAGAGCCGTTTCTGTTGATGGTGATGTTTTTCCTCGTCCTGCGGAGGACCTCGAAGGGGCCTTCGTAGGGGCGCTGTAGTGGTTTACGGACAGCGTCAACCCTGACGAAGACGTGTGTGCAGTCTTCGAGATCCTGGCTGACGAAGGTCTTGGCGGGGTGCGTGCGAGGTTGCACCGGCTGCAGGCTTCTCATCGACTCCTTAAGACTGCTGGCGAAGTCTTGGACGCTGCAGGGGCCGGCGTCGGGTGAGCTGGTAAGGAGCCCGCCAGGGAGTCGAAGAGTGGTGCCGTATACGAGCTCGGCAGAAGAGTGGTGAAGGTCCTGCTTGAGGGACGTCCGGATGCCGAGGAGGACGAGGGGTAAGGTGGCGTTCCACTTCTCGCGTTGGTCGCTGGAAGCCATCAGTGACGACTTCAGCTGGCGGTGGAAACGTTCCACTGTAGCGTTGGCCTGAGGATGGTAGCTGGCAGTCCTGTATCGTCGAATGCCGAGTAGTGTCATCAGTTTGTTCCAGACACTGGACTCAAACTGGCCGCCGCGGTCAGAAGTGAGGCTGACAGGAACACCGAAGCGTGAGATCCACGTGCTGATAAAGGCACGTGCAACGGTGTCAGTGGAGATGTCAGTCAGCGGTGCAGCTTCTGGCCAGCGAGTGAAGCGGTCGACACAGGTGAGGATGTAGCGGCAGCCGTCGGAGTGAGGAAGAGGGCCAACGAGGTCGATATGGACGTGTTCGAAGCGTGTGGAGACTGGCGTGAAGGTGGCTGTAGGGGAGCGTGTGTGTCGCGTCACCTTGGAGGCCTGACAGGTGGTGCACCTACGTGTCCAGTCTCTCACGTCCTTGTTGATGGCGGTCCAGATGAATCGGGACGTCATCATGTGTTGTGAAGCTCTGATGCCAGGATGTGAGAGGTCGTGCAGCTGACGGAAGAGTGGATACCTGTGCCGTTGAGGCAGGTATGGTCTGACGGTGTTGGTCGAGACGTCAGCGTAGATGTGCACTTGAGTGCCTGGTAGCTGTACTCTCTTCATCTGTAGTGCGGCGTTTTCTTTCAGTTGCTGCAGCTCGGCGTCAGCGGCCTGATCGGCAGCAATGGCGGCGTAATCGATGAGAGAGGTAGATGTGGCACAGATGTTGCGTGACAGGGCATCGGCTGGGGCGTTATCTTCACCTTTCACGTAACGGAGGTCCGTGGTGAACTGAGAGATGAAGTCTACGTGGCGCAGTTGACGTGGTGAGTAGGATGACTTGTTCTTGATGAAGGTGCTCGTCAGCGGCTTGTGGTCAGTGTAGATATGAAACTGACGTCCTTCGACAAAGTACTGGAAGTGCTTCAATGCCTTGTAGATGGCGAGGAGCTCTTTGTCGAAGGCGCTGTACTTCTTCTCGGCAGTGTTGAGTTTCTTGGAGAAGAAGGCGACGGGTTTCCAGGCACCGTCGATGTGCTGCTGTAGCACTGCTCCAACTCCGGTGTCGGAGGCGTCCGTGGCGATGGAAGTAGGGGCGTCTGGGGCAGGGAAACTGAGCGCTGTGGATGTGAGCGCCTTCCGGGCAGTGAGGAAAGCGTCCTCAGCTGCGGGCGTCCAGGCAAGGGTGACGGACTGGCCTCGTTTGGCTGGCTTCACTAAGGCGTAGAGAGGCTGGAGGAGGAGCGCGCATCGGGGAATGAACCTGTGGTAATAGTTCAGCATCCCGAGGAACTGCTTCAACTGGCGCTGAGTTGTGGGCTTCGGGAAATTCTGGATGGCAGTACAGCGACTTGCAGTTGGGGTGAAGCCTGAGGAGGACACAGTGTGGCTGAGGAAGTCGACTGAAGGCACGCCGAACACGGACTTGTCGGCGTTGACCTGGATGCCGTAGTCCTTCAGACGAGTGAAGACTTGCTCGAGGTGTTGGCGATGAGCAGCGTCGTCTGGGCTGGCAACAAGAATGTCATCGACGTAAGTGAAGCAGAACTGCAGTCCTCGCAAAACTTCGTCCATGAAGCGCTGGAATGTTTGAGCAGCGTTCTTGAGACCGAAGGGCATCCTAGTGTATTCATATAGTCCGAAGGGCGTGATTATGGCCGTCTTCGGGATGTCCTCGGGGTTGATGGGGATCTGATGGAAGGCCTTTACGAGGTCGATCCTGGAGAAAATCGTAGAGCCGTGCAGTTGTGAGGAAAACTCCTGAATGTTAGGCACTGGATACCTGTCCATCTCGGTGCGGGAGTTTAGGGCTCTGTAGTCCCCGCAAGGGCGTATGTTACCGTTTTTCTTGGGGACGACGTGAAGCGCAGACGACCAGTTGCTGGAGCTTGGGCGGATGATGCCTTGCTGCATCAGAGACTCAAACTCGGCCCTGACCTGTTTGTAGCGTTCTGGTGCTAAGCGACGAGCCTTGGCGAAAACAGGTGGTCCGGTGGTCTCTATGTAGTGCAGGACGTGATGTTTCACTGGCTGCGTGGCTGAGTATGGCTGTGTTAGTGTTGGGAAACCCTTGAGGATGGCGGCGAAGGGGTTATCTCGGCAGACTGCGGAGATTCCGGTGCTCTCGCCAGGTGCCGTTCGGCCACGGGTCCGCAGGGAAGTGAGACGATCCAGCAGCGTGCCGTGCTTCAAGTCGACTAGGAGGTCGTGGTGGCGTAGGAAATCGGCGCCTAGGATGGGTTGGGTCACAGCTGCCACGTAAAAGGTCCAGTCGAAGGAGCGGCGGAGGTTGAGTTCGAGGTGTAGTGTCTGCCGCGCGTACACAGGGATTTTCGAGGCGTTGGCTGCATAGAGGTGCGTGGTTACAGGCAACCTCTTCTGGCTGTCTGTGGCAGGCAGGACACTGACCTCAGCGCCGGTGTCGACGAGGAACTTAATTCCGGTGCGTCGGTCGTAGACGTGAAGTAGCTGTGACTTGGGCTGGCGGATCGTACGCGCCGTGAACGTCCGCCCGTTTAGTTTGACGCCGGGGTGGTGTTGTAAGTGCAGGGTTGGGTGCACTTAATGGCCTCGCTACCGAACCTGCTGTGGTAGTAGCAGACGCCCGGGGTGCGTGTAGTGCTACGCGACCGAGAGCGGTAGCGAGGGCGTCGAGGTGACGGTGGGCGGCGACGCTGGCGGGTATTTAGCTGTTCCTGCATCGCGCTGACCTGCAGGGCCAGCTGCGACACAATGTGGGTGAGTTGCTGGACGTCTGCTGTGTTAGTGACAGTGGCGACTGAAGACGGTGGCGTTGCCGACGGAACTGTCGACATATAGTCGTCAGCCAGCTGCGCGAGGTCTGGCGCAAGGCGTTTGAGGACGGCTTGCCTGAGGTCGTCGTAGGGATTGTCCGAAGAGGGGGCTTTCGCGATGGCGTCAGAGACTTGCAAGAGGACCTCGGGTGGCAGGAGAGTGCAGGCGTGAGTGAACTGTTTCAAGGCCTCAGTGATGTTGTTTGCCTTGAAGTTCAGCTCCAAGATGGTAAACCACATGTTGGGGTCGTGGCTGTTGAAGGCTGGAGCCCTGAAGGGGGGAGCTGGGGAGGCGGTGTCCGGTGGAGCCATGGCCGTTTCTTGTTGCTGGCGTGCGATGGGGCCTGGTGGCTTGTTATGCGAGTCGTGGAGCAGGGTGTAGTGACGCCTGTCGGCGAGGCGCGGGCTCCTCCGGCGCCAGGTGCCAGTGAGAGGTGGCAAGGGACGCCTGCTGGGCGCCACTGTGCAGTGCTGAGGGTGTGACAGCGATGGTCCTAGGCACGTACTTTACCACACTCGCACTTACGGCTTGGAACGCACTGCCGTGAACGAAGTGTGTAGTCTGTGTGTGTGTGTGTGTGAGTGCGTGTATGTGTAGGTGTTGGTGTCTGGCACACGGGGGTTGGTACGCGCTGATGCACACTAGGGAGTTTTCTAGGGGCAGGGGTTAACACACACAGGGGGAGGGTGGACGACGGGGGAGAGGGGAGGGACGGTCGGGAGCACTAACACTTTGGTGGGGGAACGTTGCAGGGAACGCCGCCCTGTTGTCGAGCGGAAGACGGGAGTACCGGTGCAGGGGGCGCCGCCCTGTTGTAGAGAAGCGAAATCAGGGCCAGTGGGGTCACGGCCGGGTGGCGGTGACCGTGCGTGGTGAGCCGGAGAGGTGTTGCTGCTGCTGTGGTGGTGATGGAGGCTGGGCAGCAGGTGTGGCAGGGGTGGCAGGTGACCAGGCAGCAGGTGGAGTTGGCGCGGTGGGTCACGGTAGCGGGAGAGGGAGTGACCTGGTGGCGGTGGTGAGGCGGCAGGTGAGCGTGGCCTCAGTGGCCTGGGTGGCTGGCGAGGCGTGGTGAGTCACAGCTGCGAGAGAGGGTGGCTGGTGACTGGCGAGGCAGCGGCGGTGACCACGGTTGCTGGGCTGGGTGACGGTGTGTGTGTGTCACGTGGCGGCTGGCCGGGCTGGGTGGCGTCGGTGGGTCACGGCTGGGCCAGGCTGGGTGGCGGTTTGGCCGTGGTGGTCCGTGTCAGGCGGGGGCTGACCTGGGCGAGGTACCTATAGCTGTGGCGACGCTATAGTGCTAAAGAACCTGGGACACAGCATTGGTGGAGCTGGCCACTACGGTCTAACTCCGAGTCACCATTTCTAGTGATCTAGGTGGAAGCCGCCAGGAATGTGAGAAGAGAAAACCGACAGGTAACCGTCAGCAGTTGCAAGTCCTTTAATCTCTTAACTCGCCAGAGATAGAGAAGAGAAAACCGACAGGTAACCGTCAGCAGTTGCAAGTCCTTTAATCTCTTAACTCTTTTGTTCACCAGCTAAGGTTGTATTTATAGCCACTTGTTAGACTGGTTAAACTCTCTCTACTTTATTTAACAAAAACATGAACATGTACACAAGAAATACTGAACATAAAAAATGATTTACATAAAGATATGAACAAAGAGAGTGAGTGTGTGTGTGTATGTCTGTGTGAAGAAAGGAGTAATATGATGTATAGAAAAGACGTGTAACGTATGTGTCGAAAAGCGTGCACAGAATGTGTATGTATAAAAAATGAGGAAGAAGAGATGAAAGACGAAAAATCTGTGCAGTAGAAAGAGAACGGGAGGCTGAAAACATATAAGAGAAAACGGAGTGCTTGGAGCGGTGACTTGTGTTTACATATTACTGGTTCTGAGAAGCGCGTAAGCTTTAGTGTACCCTGAATATGAGAGAAAATGGGATGTTTCTATGGCTGACTAGATTATTTGCTACATCGTCACTTCAACCTTCCAAGCTGCTTAAAAATAATGTATATAATTCACAAAAATTGTAATCTCTTCAACACCCATACCTGCTCTGTTTTAAAGGGCTCTACTTGAGTTTACGAGTGTTTTTAAGAACATAAGAACATAAGAAATAAGGGAAGCTGCAAGAAGCGACCAGGCTTACACGTGGCAGTCCCTGTATGAAACACACCTACCTATTTCCATCTGTTATCCCCATCCATAAACTTGTCTAATCTTCTCTTAAAGCTCTCTAGTGTCCTAGCACTAACTACATGATTACTGAGTCCGTTCCACTCATCTACCACTCTATTTGAGAACCAATTTTTTCCTATCTCCTTCCTAAACCTAAATTTTTCAAGCTTGAACCCGTTATTTCTTGTTCTACCCTGGTTGCTGATCCTAAGAATTTTGCTTATTGCTCCCTTGTTATAACCCTTATACCACTTAAAGACTTCTATCAGGTCCCCTCTTAACCTACGTCTCTCTAAAGAATGTAAATGTAACAGCTTCAACCTCGCCTCGTAAGGAATATTCCTCATCCCCTGTATCCTTTTAGTCATTCTCCTCTGTACTGATTCTAATAGACCTATATCTTTCCTGTAATGTGGGGACCAGAACTGCACAGCGTAGTCTAGATGAGGTCTGACCAGCGCCAAGTATAACTTTAATATTACTTCCGGCCTTCTACTTTTAACACTCCTAAAAATGAATTCTAGTGCCCTATTTGCCTTGTTTCTGGCTTCTATGCATTGTTTCCCTAGACGGAGTTCAGAGCTAACTATAACTCCTAAATCTTTCTCGTACCCTGTACCTACCAAAGTTTGGTTGTCTAATGTGTACCTATTGTATGGGTTTCCTCTACCTACGCTAAGCACTTTACATTTATTGATATTAAATTGCATTTGCCATCTATCCGTCCATTCATTCATTCTATCTAAGTCTGCCTGCAAGGCGATGGCATCCGATTCTGACCTAATTAATCTACCTATCTTTGTGTCATCCGCAAATTTACTAACATCACTACTAATTCCACTATCCAAGTCATTGATATACATAAGAAATAACAATGGCCCTAATACTGATCCCTGTGGCACCCCACTAATTACATGACCCCACTCGGATTTCGAGCCGTTTATTATCACTCTCTGTCGCCTGTTACCAAGCCATGACCCTATCCAGCCTAACACCTTCCCATCTATCCCGTGTGCCCTAACCTTTCTCAGGAGGCTTTGATGGGGTACCTTGTCAAATGCTTTACTAAAGTCCAGATATAAGATATCATAACTATCACCATTATCTACTGCCTCGTACACCTTACTGTAAAAACTTAACAAGTTTGTCAGGCAAGACTTCCCCTTCGTGAAGCCATGCTGTGACTGATTTATCAAGTTATGTTTGTCTAAATGTTCCCTAATGTTCCTCGCTATTATTGACTCTAACATTTTACCTACAACTGAAGTTAAGCTGACAGGTCTATAATTAGACGCTAAAGTTTTGGGTGTGTTTAAGGCTCCATTGGCAGACACACAACATTTCCACTGTATTTGTAGAGGAATCAATAAAAATACAATATTTCCTACATTATACGTACTCGTACATAAAGGTGTCTCTCTCTCTCTGTGTGTGTATGTGTGTGTGTGTGTGTGTGTGTGTGTGTGTGTGTGTGTGTTGAGGGAGACGTCATTTTTTATTTATTTTTTTCGTTATATATATGTTGTCATAGATTAAGCTTGTGTAATTTACATAATATCAACGCCAATAAATAACTGAAGTCGATTCATATAGCAGTAAATGTTAACACTATCGTAAAAATATTATAAGTTTTTAATAGTTAGATCAATTCAGTTTTTCTTTAGTTGGCGTTAAAATATCACGTTTTCTCTAATACTCCAATTTCCTAGATGGCCGCCGCCCACGCCTTGGAAATCATGGGGTCGAAAGTCTTGTAAATATACATGTTAATAGCGACCATATTGTCCTTATCTATATAGTGTTTTTGTTTTTTCCTTTTTTCTTGAACTTCTTGCACTAAAAACTGATAATTAATAGTACAAAACACCACGAAATAATAGATAAAATAGAAGAGACGCTTGCATTATCCTGAAAACTGTTTAAAATAGTATTGGAAGATTAATTTAATAATTTTTTTTAAGTTTGAGTTAAATTTTTTTTTTTTTGTTTTCTCTAATGCAAGACAGCCGCCGTTTTCTTTTATTTCCCTTAATTACAAACAGCAGGGTCGAAAATTCTACAAATTCCATAAGTCATTATGCTATTATTATTATTTTGTTGAAATTATTTTTGTTTCCCACAAATGCTCCACTTATATTACTAATGTATCTGTATGTATGTATGTATGTGTGTATGTGTGCGTATGTATATCTGTATGTATGTATGTATGCGTGCGTATGTACGTGTATGTACATGTATGTGTATATGTATGTATATATGCTTAAATGTATATGTAAATAAGTGTATGTGTGTATGTGTGTGTATATGTATACTTGTGTGTGTGTGTGTGTGTGTGTGTGTGTGTGTGTGTGTGTGTGTGTGTGTGCATGTAATTAACGTTATTTTATTTATTTATTTTTTTTTTTTTTTTTATTTATTTATTTTTTTTTTTTTGTGTGTGTGTGTGTGATAATGTATGTTTTTGAAAAGGATGATTGACATGAAAGCGTGAGTGCTCTCTGTGTGACAATGGCTCAATTCAAACAAGTCTGCACGAGCTGCGGCTCAACACAATTTGATACAAAATGAAAATGTTACAGTAATTCTTGTATTAATGTTATAAAGCAATAAACATTACTTACACACACACACACACACACACACAAATTATAAAGAGATTATTTAAAATTGTTCATTTAAAACCCAAAGGAGTAAAAAAAATCGAGTGATTATTTTGTGGAAAGGAAAAAAAATGTCAGAAAATGAAGATTAAAGTATATTGGAAAGAAATAGACTAAAATACGTTATTGCTAAGAAAAATAATGTACTTAACGATTTTTCTATTTATTTTCATTAGTGTAATAGAAAATTCCTTAATAATTTCCACCTACTTGAATTATTCTTATCAAAACTGTGTAACGCAAAATCGTGACTATTTATTAGGTAGACCATGTAATGAGTGAAGAAATACGCCATGCCGTCAGTAAAAGCACAGGCCACCGTGACGACCTCGCACCAGTCAAGATAAGAAGACTGGGAAGTGGGAAGGCCATGACGCAACACCCTGCTGCCCTTCCACTGCGGTATGCAACAATTCACAACACTAAAACAACGTACGTTCCCCTCATCACCATCTGCAGGAAACAAAAGGCATAGAAAGGAATAGATTTTGCAATTTAGAAGAAAATATGTCTCGGAGTGGTTAGTGATTAAAAGATGTGTCAAATAACAGTGAAAGGGTTACAGACACTCAGAAGGCGCAGTCCAGGGAGGTGGAAGGTGAGAAAGTCTGACCACTCCTCCTCCTCCTTAAAAGAACATGAGAACTTAAGAAAATAAGGAAAGTTGTAAGAAGCCATCAGGTCTACACGTGGCGGTCCCTGTACGAAACACACCTCCCTATTTCCACCTATCGTCCCCATCCAGTCTAACCCTTCAAACTACCGCCTTATTGCTGACAGGCCAGTTCCAGAGTCACCCTTTTTCCTCTTGCTAGCTAACCAACAAAAGTGCTTTAGCCGTCATCAGGTTCCACAATCAACTTTGCACACTGCTTGTCGTTTTGGGGAGTACCGAAAATTTGAACTGGTAAGGCAAAAGAGTCAATTCCACAGTCTTTTCGTAAGCTATCAACCAAACACGCTTCCTAAGTTGGTAAGCTCCCGAACAAATAAGAGGAGTGTTTCGTTTGAATAGCTTACGAAGAGACTAAAACTGACCCGGTATATTCACTCGTGGTCTCGTCTGTCCTCGTCATATATAGAGAGAGTCACGGCATGTCCATTTAAGCAAATCCTGACCCCGCTTCTTGATGGTGATAGTGCACTGAAGAAGTAAGTTGACATACGCAGGGCACAGTAAGCGTGGAGCCAGTGATACACGGACAATTAGGAAAGCAGAATGTCAACGAAAGGATGGTAAAACAAGACAGTGCTCACAGATTCATTAGAGTTGGAGAGAAGAGAGAAGTGTTGCTCGGGTGACCTGGAATAGACAAAAATGATGATGCGTATAGGATGTTTGGAAGACATTTGTACTGCAGTATTACCGGAAATAGATTATGATGGTGGTGGTGGTGGTGGTGGTGGTGATGAAGAGGAGGAGGAGGTTGTGGTGATTGTGATGAGAAAGATGGAGATTATGATAATGGTGATAATGATGGTGAGGAGGAGGAGATGAGAGAGAGAGGAGGAGGAGGACGAGGACGAGAAAGAGGAGGAAGAGTAGGAGGAAGAGGAGGAGATGAGAGAGAGAGGAGGAGGAGGACGAGGACGAGAAAGAGGAGGAAGAGTAGGAGGAAGAGGAGGAGATGAACAAATTTCTAATGATGAGGAGGCGGAAGAGGAAGAGAATATGTTGATGATGAAGAGGAGGAAAAGAAAAACGAGGAGAAAAAAGAGGAGGAAGAAGAGGAGGAAAAAAGAACGGGGAGGAAGAAGAAGAGGAGGAAGAAGAAAAGAAAGATGAGGAGAATGATGATGATTACGATGACAATGACTGCAACACAGCTCCACAAATCGCAGTGGTGGTGGTGGCACTGAGTGTTTACCCACCCAAACAATAAACAAATACATAAATATAAATAGATAGAAAATAAATAAAAGATAAAGAAAAATCATACGAATAGAAATTATGCTCTCTCTCTCTCTCTCTCTCTCTCTCTCTCTCTCTCTCTCTCTCTCTCTCTCTCTCTCTCTGACACACACGCACACACACACACACACATCTAGGATTAATGTTCCGTGTGGAGTCTGGCAACGTAACGCTTCAATGTATGACTCGAGTCAGCGCGGGTTAGTCTCACGTGACAATAAAGGCCATTGAATATAAGTACGTCCCCTGGAGAGTTTATATTACACCTCATCTTTAATTCACGTATCCTCCTACACACTAAAGAATGCTATAGATATTTCCCGCACTGTAAGACCGTGGACATTTGGCTTAGCTGCATGAACAATACTCCAAACAACGAACCTTCGAACTGAGACACTGAATCTGTAACTCTCAGCCGCCTTAGTCCTGCTCGCCTCGCCACTGCCGCGTGGTTACGTCAAGACAGCGGGCGGCCGCGTACTAGTTTCCTTAGTACTTGTGCTTCCGTGTCAATACCGTGTGCTGTAAACTGCTGAACGAACTGAGATACTCATTCAGTTTTGGTCGCCTCTCCATTATCTCGTGGTGACGTAAAGGTGACGGCCCGTGTGTTAGTTTCCCCGGTAATTGTGCCTCCGTAACATTACTGTGTGCCGTGGTCGTGAGAACTGCGAGGCGGTGGTGTAGACTGTGCCGTGGAGAGCCGCGGGGTGTTGGAATCGCCTGTCAGTCACCTTGAAGGCGTCATATTCCCTCCCTGCTCTTCCCCGTGTCTTCCTGTCTATGTTGGTAATGTACTAGTCACTATTTTGTGTGCATGTGTTTTGTTTATTTATTATTTGTGCATAGAGGAACTGAAAGGTTAACAGCCTGGCGTGTTTTTGGTCAACCCATATTTTGCGTATTTGTTCAGTCATTTGCTTGTTACTTGGGCATAGAGGAAGTAAGGAAGGTAATAAGCTGCAGTGTTTCTGATCACCTTATGTTCTGCGTATCTGTTCAGTCGTTGTTTATTATTTGTGCATTGAGAAGCTAGTAGGAAACAGGATGCAGCGTCTCCAATCACCACGTATTACTGTAATTAATCTATGTCATGTCTGCTTAAGAGCTTAGCTCAGCAGACTAATGCCTCAACAATACCTGTACATAACTGTTCATTGTATATACTGGTGATATGGCAATAAACTAAACTAAACTAAAAAAAAAAACTTGTCAACTCTTCTCTTGGCCTCAACATTTCAATTGGTCTCCTTGTTCCTTGATGTTGTTGTTGTTGTTGTTTTATCTGCGCACAGAGGAACCACTAGGCTACAGCGTCTCAGATTACTCATAATCTTCCCCTTTCTTTCCCTGCCCATCACAATCTTAGCTTATTTCTTAGCAATTGAGGTTTTCCATGTTGGTATTATCGTTAGTTCAGTGATGCTACGGATGTTTTCAAGCCACACTTTTGACGATTTGCTCAGATGAAGTGTGTTTTATTAATCACTGGGCGTTTGAAGTTTTTCATGTCCTAACAACCACTGTTCTTATATATATATATATATATATATATATATATATATATATATATATATATATATATATATATATATATATATATATATATATATATATATATATATATATATATATATATAGCTAAATGGTCGTATGTTTTTAATCTGATAGCCTCTTGGAGTTTGCATTATTTTCTTGTGTTCTGGTGTGTGTGTGTGTGTGTGTGTGTTATTACGTAGGTGAGTAACAAGATGACAAATACCGCTAGATTCCTTACAGGCTCTTAAGACCTTACTTAAAACAAGCGAAGCTACAAAAATTGATCAGACTTAACGTGGCACTCAATGTACAAACGAATGAACCAAACCTACATATTATTATTTCCACCTATCCCCACTCATGAATATTCCCAATACTGTAAAGTTCCCTATTGACTGTGCACTGCCAACTGCTGAGTGTCTACCATTGAGTGGCGGGGGAAGCAAGGCGAGGGAGGGGCAGAGCTTGGGTAGCGTGGCTCAGGCAATGCAGTGAGCCCCGCAGATCCCACTTGAGCGAGGCAAAGGACGCCTCTCTTGTCTCGCTTGCTGATGGAAGATCCGCTCTCATTCCTGTCCTGACCTGAGGGATTATAACACATAAATGCCCTGCATCAATTCAGCGCTCTCCCAGAGCAGAGAGAGAGAGAGAGAGAGAATTTTCTGAAAAGACGAGAGATTTGAAGAATTTGATAAAGTAGACAGAGATGCCGAGAGACAGGGAGAGAAATGGACAAATCAACAAAGAATAATCAAATGTAATTATACATTAAAAAAAAAAAGTCCCTTCACTAAACATCAACCCTAATCTAATTACTCACTCACTCACTCAATCACTCACTCACTCACTCACTCACTCACTCACTCATTCGATCGCTTAACATGGAGAGGGGAACAATCTAACCTAACCACACTTTCGATCGCCTAGCACACACACACACACACACACAGAGCACCAAGCCAAGCGAAGCCAGACGAAGGCAAGCGGAGCCACTTCAATCATTCAGGCTGGAAGAAAACGAGCTCTCGAGTAAATAAATCTAGCGACCCAGCTGAAGCCTGCCTTAACCTAATCTATTCTAATCTAACTTTACATTACTTTACTTTTGCCTTGCCTTGCCTTGCCTTGCCTTGCCTTGCCTTTATTAAACCTACCTTACGTAACCTAACCTAACCTAACCTTACCTATCCTATATTATCCTATCCTATTCTTTTATATCCAACCCTTACCTGACTTAACATTTCCTAACCTAACCTGACTTGACCTAAACTAACCTGACCTGACCTGACCTTACCTGACCTTACCCAACGTAACCTTACCTGCCACCTCTCTCTCTCTCTCTCTCTCTCTCTCTACACGTGTCTTCCTTTCATCTCTAATGCAATCTCTTGTTTCTAGATACGAAAGGAAGCAACTTTTTCAACTTTTATTTCTTCAGAGTGGAATTCATTACAAAAACTCGATTACTTTTTGTCCCTTTCAACTTGTTAATTTACCTGTTGACTGGTTGAGTGGCTGGCTGGCTGGCTGACTGACTGACTGAATGAATGAATGATTGGCTGACTGATTAACTAATATAAGAGAGAGAGAGAGGGAAAGAGAGAGAGAGAGAGAGAGAGAGAGAGAGAGAGAGAGAGAGAGAGAGAGAGAGAGAGAGAGAGAGAGAGAGAGAGAGAGAGAGAGAGACGAAGGAAGCTGTTTAAAGTCTGAAGAGAACACTTGTAGAAGGAAGAGGGTCGAGGGGAAGACAGAATTATTAGCGAGACAGCAAACAGTGGCAGCAGGAGAGGAGAATGTGATGGAGAGAAACACCGTCACTCGCACGTTCACTCCGCCAACCCCTAACTTGTCAATCAACAGAAGGAAATTTCGATGTGCACTGTGCATGGCAACGTGGTCCTGACGAAGAAGGAATGAGGCGCACTTTATTTTTTAGGTTAACGGCAGTTGTACAAGTAAAGTCACCCCTTTCTCTCATTAGAGTTTCTTCTTCCTTTTCTGTTCCGCTGCTCTCGTCTCTTCCCACTTACTCTCTCCTCCCTCATTTCAGGCCTGCCCAGTCAAGATACAGCTCCTAATGAAAGGAGAGGAGAGGAAAGAACTTCTCCTCTCCTCTCCTCTCCTCGTCTCTTTTCTTCTCTTTTCTTTTCTTCTCTTTACTCTTTTCTCTTTACTTTCTTCTTCTATTTACACTTTTCTTCTCTTTACTCTCTTCTCCTCTCCTCTCCTCTCCTCTCCTCCCCTCCCCTCTCCTCTCTCTCTCTCTCTCTCTCTCTCTCTCTCTCTCTCTCTCTCTCTCTCTCTCTCTCTCTCTCTCTCTCTCTCTCTCTCTCTCTCTCTCTCACGCGCGCGCGCGCGCGCGTGCCCTCTCTTTTCTCCGTCAGTATTAATTTTTTTTTTTATCTTATATATTTTTCTTCTTTACTTAGGTTCTTTTCCCTACTTCTCTTCCACTCTGTTCAGGCTTTTTTTTTTTACTGTGATATTTTAGTTTGCATGACAATCTCAAGTCCCAGTGTGTGAGTCAGTGCACATAATATCTCTTGCCTTACCAACATGCCGCCTTCTCCTACACAAGCAACATCCAGTACGTGTGTTAGATAACTTACTCTTTCAACAACTTTTCATAGGTACAGTCAGTCATTGTTGATGTTGAGAACACTAGTGAGGAAGGACACTGTGACAAACAGGAGGCAGGAGGTGAAGGGAACAAGGCATGAGAAGAAAGACTTTTATTTATGCTCTTCTTCTGTAATCCTCTGAGGAAGCCATTAAGAAATTACTAGTCAGGAATAAAGCTGTCATTTCCTGACCTGGGTTGCCTTTACCACTCACATCTTCATCCAGAACACTGTTAAAAATTACTTCCATGGACACAGGAAAGAGAGAAGAGGTAGTTAGTATTGTCATTCCTACGAAATTACTAGTCAGGAATAAAGCTGTCATTTCCTGAGCTGTGTTGCCTTCACCACCTACGTCTCCATTCAGAACACTGTGAAGCATTGCTTCCATGGACACAGGAAGTAGAGAATAGGAAGTTAATATTTATTCATTCTACAGTGAAAAAAATATATGAAACATACATCAGTGTTACTACTACTACTACTACTACTACTACTACTACTACTACTACTACTACTACTACTACCACCACCACTACCCACCACTACCACCAATACCCCAGTAACACTTGTAATACAAACCCCCAACAAACAACAACTCTCTTCACTACACTACATCAAAAACCCACAACACACAACACACAGTGGAGATAATCAAGTCTCCCAGGGTACAGCTTAGCCAATACTCACCCCTTGAATTTAATCCCTGATGGTCGGAAGCTTCGCCCATCGCCACGCGCCTCGCCCTTCATAAAACTGGGAATGGTGACAAAAAGACCGATAACTAGAGAGGGCAGGGATTACCGTCATTAATGCTACTGGGCTGGAAACAATAGGGAGGGCGGTATCTTGACTGTTGGCAAGGTGGTTAATTTGATGGTGAAAGATTGGATTAGGTGGGAGAGAGCAGACCGTGGCCTGTTTGTTTACGAGTAGTCGGGTGAAAGAGACTGGCTAACTATTGAGTGTGGTTAAGTAGAGTGAACAGAGGAGACTAGCTGGGTGGAGGAGAGTACAGCTAGTAAATTAGTTGGGATAGGAAAGACATTATCCATTGAAGTGGAAGAGAGGAGAAATACTAGGTACCTAATTAAAAAAAAAAAATGCCTGTTAAAAAGGTGAGACAAAGGAGACATTACCTCGTTACATGGAACATAAGAGAAAGTAGTTAGTTAGGATAGAAGAGACAGTGAGTGGGTAGTTAGATGGGATACAGGAGGGTGGTCAGTTGATTAGATGGGATAAAGGAGAACATGGCTCTTTAATATTTTGGACAGTTACTTGTGAATTAAGTGGAACGAAAGAAACAATGGCTAGATAATTAATTGGGATAGAGGAGAACGTATTTGGGTAGTTATGTGGAATAAGTTAGACCGTGGTGTGTTGTTAGCAGAAGTGTTACATGAGGAAGAAAGAAAAGAGTAGGAAGAGAAGTTAAAAGTATAAAGGGATAGTGTGGAAAGAAGGAAAGAATAAGTAGGAGAAAGAGGAGGAAAAATATATAAAAAGTAAACAAACCTCTAACAATTAGCAGAAATATTATATGAGAAGAGATAAAAACATATGAAGAGAAGCTCACAGAATGGCAGAGTAGCGCATGATGGAGAAAAAAAATATATAATTAGGAAGAGAAGGAAGAGAAGAAGAACAAAAATACATAAAAAAAGAATAAATGAATAAATAAAAGCTCCGGCAAGGCACACTGGATGCAGCTGGACAAATTCACGGAACTGCAACAGAATCCACAGCAACATTGCAACCATTATTTACCTTCCCTTTATGCCCACGTGGGAATGTATTGAAGCTGAGACGATGCAAAGGAAAAAGGAAAGTAGTATTCCATATGTAGATTGATTCCACAAGTTGTGGTGCGCGAGTGTTCATTCCTGGCTGGCCATGAGGCGACCAGCGCTGAGAGAGGAGTCTTTATTGAACCTCCTTGGCGAGAAGCGACCGAGGTACAAAAGAGAGGGCGGTGAAGGACACGTGTTTGTGTACGTTTCCAGCAACACCGTGGAGGTTCATTTATAATGTGATGCCATAAGAGGGTTTAGAGTTTGTAGGATGTTGGATTTTACGATGTTTATGTTTGTTTTTATTTTATCATCTGTGTGAAGGTAGTGACACGTGTGCTTGTATGTTAACAGTAATGATGCTTCTGTTTCATTATAAACTGGATGACACACCAGGAGTTAAAGTTCATAAGATAGAGGATTTTACTTTTTTTTTTTTTTAATCATCTGTGTGAAGTAGTGAGACAGTAACACGTGTTCTTGTATGCTAGCAGTGATAACGCATCTGTTTCATTATAAATTGGATGACACACCAGGATTTAAAGTTCATAAGATAGAGGATTTTACTTTTTTTTTTTTTTTTATCATCTGTGTGAAGTAGTGTGGCAGTAACACGTGTTCTTGTATGCTAGTAGTGATAACGCATCTGTTTCATTACAAGCTGGATGACACAAGAGGATTTAAAGTTTATAAGATGGAAAATTTTTGCGTTTCATTGCCAAGGAATTAAAAATCATCTGAGTGTATCCAAGGACACGTTGTCTGATACGCTTTCACAAATAACGCATCCGTTTCCTTACAGTCTGGAGAACACAAATGTTAGTGTTCATAAGAAATGTTTATATAATCAAGTAGTTCAAGATCATTTTTTTTTTTTTTTTTTGTTCTGTAAGAGGGGCTCTGGTGAAGAGCAACAAAGGGAGAAACAAAGGCCCATTCATGTGCCAATCCCTAAAGAAAATTATTAAAAATAT
>NC_087176.1:19481590-19496590 GCF_035594125.1 Scylla paramamosain | reverse complement strand
AAGACGATCATTTCGTTGAAATATACTGGAGGCGGTGTGTGCATGAGAACAGGAGGGGAGGTGATGAAAGACTAATGGAAGTGTAAAGAAGAGACTCTCAAGTCTTCGAAGTAAGTAATGGGAACTATTAAGGGCATTAGGTGGAATAATGATAATGATAAGAAGGATAACGTTGATGGTGATACGTCAAGAAATACTTATCAACAATTTGGGAAAAAAAAAAAATCGATTAAGAGAATTTTTGGAGGGATGTGGTAAAGAATTATCTGGTGGTTTCTCATGAAGTTACAGGGAAATGTTGGATTTGGTGAGATACAGAAGTGGATGAGTTTCAAGGAAATATATTGCATAACTGTGATTCAAATATTTTTTTTTTCACTCTAAATGAATAGATTTCCAAAAACTAACGTCCAAGAAATCGTGCAGTTTTCTTTAGTATTTGATAACTTTGCTGAACAAGAAAGAACCAAACTGATTGAGAAACATTATAGAACTGCACCCACTCACCCACTCACTCACTCACTCACTCACTCACTCACTCACTCACTCACTCACCCACCAACCCACCCACCCACCGATCCACCCACCCACCCACTCACCCACTCACTCACTCACTCATTCACTCACCCACCCACTCACTCACTCACTCACTCACTCACTCACTCACCCACCCACTCACTCACTCACTCACTCACTCACTCACTCACTCACTCACCCACTCACTCACTCACTCACTCACTCACTCACTCACTCACTCACCCACCCACTCACTCACTCACTCACTCACTCACTCACTCACCACCCACTCACTCACTCACCACCCACTCACTCACTCACTCCCTCCAAGCAGGCAGACTTAATCAATAGGACACAATATACTTTTCTCCGAGGATTTAAGATGCATCATAGACGTGTAGGCTAAAAGCATTGTGGAATCTGAGACACATAGATACTCCATATTGTGACTCTCCTGGTTGGACATAAAAAAAGAAAGGAAAAGAATACGTGTCTTTTTAAAGTTTCTTTCCTGGATGAATTCCCTGACAGGCTCTCTTAATTGTATTGCATGTTCAGTTTGCAAGGTTCTATATTTATACCCAGAAAAGATCGTTTTCAATAGAAGTGAATTAAAAGTAAGATACATGCAAGAAAGGAATGTAGAAGGACGAAAATAATGTCGTTTTTAATTTACGTTTCCATAAAACAAACTAGAGAGTGTTAAGGTATTAACAGAGGGAATAGAAGAAGAAATGAAGGATGGAATAAAATTGATGTCATTCTGAATTCCTGTGTCTAGTGAAGGGAAGAGAAACAAGGAGTGAACGAAGACACGAAGGAAGGGAGTAAGAGAATCTTGTGAATTTATGGATTGATAATTTAAAGTTACAAAAGAGAAGAAAGGGGAGGATTTAAGAAAGGAAAAAGGAAATTAGATAATGATGTTATTTTTAATTAGTTTAGATGGTGTACATAACAATATAGAAAACAAAGGAAAGAATGGATGAACGAGTAAAAATACGGAAAAGGAAATAGACAAAAAAAGTGACAGGGAAACATATCTTTATAAAAAAAAAAGGACTGAATCGCGACTTTCTCTAAAAAAAGAAAAAAAAAGAAAAGAAAAAATAGCTATTAAAAATGGCAAGTAATAATCATTGCAAATCAATAAAATATATTTGATAGCATTCTCTCTCTCTCTCTCTCTCTCTCTCTCTCTCTCTCTCTCTCTCAAGGTAAACGAATAAAAATCTTCCCAGGTGACTTTTTCAAACGGTACAGACAGTCAGATAGTGAAGCTCCCGAGGCGTCCTGAGACTGCTCTTCTAAATGCCCCCAGTGTCTCTCCGGGAAGCGTGAGGGCAGGGGCGCGTATTCTGAAACACGTTGTTCTCTCACCACCACTATTTTCCAAGGAGATGATTGACCTCTCAAAGTGTTTCTCCTGTCAGTAATGATGAAATCTTGTCTTCCTGCCACTAGAGCCATCAAAACACCTTAAAAACCTGAGTTATTTCAACTATAGGCTTTTGAATGCAGTGCAGGAGTCGAGGGGAACATGGATCTGCGACACGGGAGAAGGAGGAGGAGATGGAGAAGATGCGGCATAGTAGTGTTTCAGAATGGTCCAGAATATGAGAGACGTGGTGGCGCGACCGTGCTGGGGTGAAGGACTTTGCTGTGCTGGAGCATTGCTGCCAGAGGAAAGGCTCTCTCTGGCTGATCCTTCGCTCATCGTTTCCTCTTTCTTTTTTTTTTTTTTAGCTGCAACGGCTCCAAGAAATGTGTTGCAGCTCCATCTGTCAGAACAATGTGCATATTTGTCTTCCTCGAGCACGTGCCAGATCGCGCAGAATCTTTTGGCTTCTTGAATTGACTCTTTTTTGGGTTTATGGAGTGTCAGAGACTATTGCAAGTTCAAAGATAACGGTTCTATCTGAAGTTACCAATCATTGTATAAATCATAAGAATATAAAAACATGAAAAAATAGGGAAAGCTGCAAGAAACCATCAGCCCTACACATGGCAGTCCCTGTATGAAACTGGATAGAACAGTACTTTATTTAACTCTTGTTGGGTCTAGGAAGCGTCAAAGGGTATTCTATTCTTTTATATACGATTCCGTCTTCTTTTCTTCTTCTTCCTCTCCTCCTCCTCCTCCTCCTCCTCCTCCTCCTCCTCCTCCTCCTTATGGTACACTTTTCCCTGGCCTTCACGTATGGTAATTAAGTTTGTCCAGGGCTTAATTAACTGACACCTGTCTAATTGACCAGGAGTCGAGGGGAACATGGATCTGCAAATACGGGAGAAGGAGGAGGAGGAGATGGAGAAGGATATGAAGAAAAATGATAAGAACAACAATGATAGGAAGGAGGAAGAGGTAGAAGAGTAAGAAAGGGAAAATGAGGATGATGATGATGATGATGATGATAACAACAACAACAACAACAACAACAACAACAACAACAACATGAAAAGGAAAAGTGGGGGCGGATAAGAAGATGAATAAGAGTAATAACAACAGGAGGAGGAGGAATACAAAGGTACACAAAGGAATCCAAAGGAAATGCAAACAACAACCAAGGTCCTTTCTAAGCTTTTTGGGTAACTCTTCTGTGCCAAGGTCTGTCTAGATGGACCTTGTTCTATGCTAACTATTAGTGGGAGGGACAGGATAGCACGTATTTAGACGGGATACCACAGAAGGAGAAGGAAGAGGAGAAAGCAGAAGGAGGGGAAGATGATCAACATGAAGAAAAGAAACAACAGGAAGAGGAGGAGGAGGAGGAGAAGAAGGAGGAAATAGAAATACATCAGGAATTTTTATCGATACTCCTATCTATTTTATTTTCCTCCTCCTCCTCCTCCTCCTCCTCCTCCTTCTCCTCCTCCTCCTCCGTCCACGTGTCGCTGCACCCACAAACCAAAATTTTATAAATACATACGTAATTCACTCCTTCACTCACTCACTCTCTCCTTCATTCACTCACTCACTCACTCTCTCCTTCATTCACTCACTCACTCACTCTCTCACTCACTCCTTCACTCTCTCACTCCTTCACTCACTCGCTCATTCCTTCACTCACTCACTCACTCACTCACTCTCTCCTTCACTCACTCGCTCATTCCTTCACTCACTCGCTCACTCCTTCACTCACTCGCTCACTCCTTCACTCACTCACTCACTCCTTCACTCACTCGCTCACTCCTTCACTCACTCACTCACTCCTTCATTCACTCGCTCACTCCTTCACTCACTCACTCACTCCTTCACTCACTCACTCACTCCTTCACTCACTCACTCACTCCTTCACTCACTCACTCTCTCACTCTCTCTGTCACACCACACTCGCTTCCCTCATCCCAGAAAGCTAGTTTACAGAAGCGAGAGTTTGGTGTAGACTGTACTCGTAAAAGCAAGCTAATCCTTTGTAATCCTTTACGTTCTCTTGCTTCCCTGCACGAGTTTCACCTGCAGCGGTATTTCAAAAGGTAGCCTCGTTTAAGAATTTTTGTTACTGGTACTTGTTTGTGTTCTTTTGTGTTTCTTTTCCTTTGTATTTTGAATTTATTTGATTTTTTTGTCTTCTAGTCTCTTTAGTTATTATTCATGATTTTAGTTTCGTCTCTCTCTCTCTCTCTCTCTCTCTCTCTCTCTCTCTCTCTCTCTCTCTCTCTCTCTCTCTCTCTCTCTCTCTCTCTCTCTCTGATGCAAAGAGACAAGGTTAAAAATATGAAAAAAAATAATCTCGTGGCTTTAATAAATAGAATTACTTATACTCGTCCTCTCAATAAGTGTAATTACATTTTTAACACATTAATTTGTTAAGCTCGTTGTCCCGCATTTGAAACTGTGCAATGTAATATGTACCTGTTGTGTACTGAAATTTTGTATTGAAATTGTGTGTGTGTTTGTGTAGGAGAGAGAGAGAGAGAGAGAGAGAGAGAGAGAGAGAGAGAGAGAGAGAGAGAGAGAGAGAGAGAGAGAGAGAGAGATCTGTTTTACATTATACACATTTGCAAACTACATTTCACAAATATGTTTGTTGCTTTTTTCTGACACCTTTTCATTCACACACACACACACACACACACACACACACACACACACACACACACACACACACACACACACACACACACACACACACACACACACACACACACACACACACACACACACACACACACACACACACCTGTTCTTCCACATCTTCTCCCAAACCTGTTCTCCTACACACCTCACCTTTTACACCTCACCTTTTCCCCTCATTCCTTCCCTTTACCTATTAACTCTCGCCTTTTTAAACTAAACACCTGCTACTCCACATCTGCTAAGTTCCAGCCTATTTTGTTTACTACATGTCTCCTCACATCTGTCCATCTCCAAGCCTGCTAATCTATCTTACCTTGTTCCTCCCACATCTGCTTTCCATTCTACTCATTCGTTTCCAAACTTGTTCTGTCATACCTTTTCCCTCCACATCTGCCTCCTCCAAACCTTTTCTCCCTTATTTTCCTCTCCACATCAGCTTCCCTTCCTTCTAGACCTGTTTCCTTCCACATTGTGTTATCCTCCAACACTCTGTTCTCCACACATGCTCTCAGACCTTCACCACACCTGCTTTTCCACACTTACTCTTCCAAACCTATCCACACCCTAGACCGTTTTACTCTCCACATGTCCCCCCACCCCACCTCCGACAGCTTCCCTATACACCTTCCCCACACACCTGCGCCCCACACCTGTCCATAAAGACACGAACCCTTGCCACTTAACTCAGGAACCCAAGACTTGGGGGGAAATTCCAGTTCTTTCACATATACTTCTCCAGGAAACTTTCTAAAATGCTGACACAGATTTTCCTAATTTGGAGGTGTGAAGGAGGGAAAGGAGGGAGAGGAGAGAAGAGGAAGGAGGAGAAAGGGAAGGAGAGAAAGGAGTAAAAGGAGAATGGCATGGAGGGAAGGAGGGAAGTGGAAGGATAGAAGGAATCGGAGTAAGAAACGATGGAAGGAATGGAAGGGAAAAAGAGATGCAAGACAGTAAGGAAGGGAAGATAAAGAATGGGATAGAAAGAGAAGGAAAAAAACGAGAAGAAAGGGAAGGAAAGAAAGAAAAAGAAATATGAAAAAAAGGATGAAAGGGAGGAAAAAGTCGAGGAAAAAGAAATAAAAATAAAATTAAGAGAGAAGAATAGAGGAGAAGAAGAGAAAGAAAATGAATGAATGGAAAGGAGGAAACAGAGAAGGAAAAGAAAGAAATAGAGTAAGAAGGATAGAAGTTCGTAAGAAAAGATGAAAAAGAAAGGAGAAGGAATGATGGAAGACCCGAGATAAGAAAAGGAAAATGAAAAGAAAAAAGATGGCAAGAAAAGGAAAGGGAGAGAAAAGATTACAAAAGGTAAAAGAAGGAAGAGCGGAGAAAGGTAAGCAAAGCGAAAAGAGAAGAGGCAGAGGAAAGAAGGGTACGAAACGAGAGGCAAAGACGGAAAAAAAGGAGAGACGAAGGAAATAAGTAAAAGAAGTAGCAAAATGGTTTATTTCATATCCACTTCAGCAAGAAATCCGAGAGAAGGTGAAGGACTGACAGTATTGGTGTAGTGAGGGTTAGTGGTGGTGGTGGTGGTGGTGGAGGTTATGGAGATTTTTTTTTTTATTACGTAGGAGGGACATAGGCCTAGGGCAACAAAAAAAAAAAAAAAACAATAATAATAAAAAAAAGGCCCTCTGAGATGCCGGTACCCGAATAGGTTCCAAAGCGTTAGTAAAAAATTGAAGGATAGACTAAGTGTCTTGAAACTTCCCTCTTCAAGGATTTCAAGTCATAGGAAAGTGGAAATACTGAAGTAGGCAGGGAATTCCATAGTTTACCAGAGAAAGGGATGAATGATTGAGAATACTGGTTAACACTTGCATAAAAGACGTGGACAGCATAGTGGTGAGAGAAAGAGGAGGCCGCGGGAGGAGGGGATGCATGCAGTTAGCAAAATCAGAAGAGCAGTTAGCATGAAAATAGCGGTAGAAGATAACAAGAGATGCAGCGTTGCGGCGATGAGAAAGAAGTTGAAGTGTCAGTTAAAGGAGAGGAGTTGATGAGACGAAAAGGTTTTGATTCCATCCTGTCTAGAAGAGCGATATGAGTGGAACCCCCCGAGACATGGGAAGCATACTCCATACATGGACGGATAAGGCCCCTTGTACAGATTTAACAACTGGAAGAGTGAGATAAATTGGCGGAGACGTCTCAGAACGCCTAACTTCATAAAAACCATTTTAGCTAGAGATGAGATGTGAAGTTTCCAGTTTAGATTACAAGTAAAGGACAGACCGAGGATGTTCAGTGTAGAAGAGGGGGACAGGTGAGTGTCATTGAAGAAGAGGGGATAGTTGTCTGGAAGGTTGTGTCGAGTTGATAGATGGAAGAACTGAATATTCGAGGCATTGAACAATACCAAGTTTGCTCTGCTCCAGTCAGATATTTTAGAGAGATCAGAAGTCAGGCGTTCTGTGGCTCCCCTGCGTGAACTGTTTACTTCTGAAGACAGGGTGTGTGTGGTGTTGGTGGTTGTGGTGATGGTGATGCTGCTGGTGATGATGAGGGTGCGTGTCGTGTTGATGATAGTGGTAGTGGAAGTGGTAGTAGTGACAGAAGTAGTAGTAGTAGTTAGGAAATAAAACGAAGACAAAGGTCATTATTATTATTATTATTATCATTATTATTATTATTATTATTATTATTATTATTATTATTATTATTATTATTATTATTATTATTATTTTTGTTGTTGTATTTGAACTACCAGTACCAGTAATAGTAGTAGTAGTAGTATTTATTGTTGTTGAATCTTATCTCTTCTCTACGCTTCATGTCCACTGTAATATTATCTCATTGTATGCTGTTGTTTATTTCATTCTCCCTCCAACACCGAAACACTAGTGACATCAAGTGAAGGCAAAGCTGACACGTGTCACTCTGCAGTGCAAGGTCACATTTCCCGTGGCTGAGTTTTGCTTTCATTTGTGCTTGAGCATTATTCTCTCTCTCTCTCTCTCTCTCTCTCTCTCTCTCTCTCTCTCTCTCTCTCTCTCTCTCTCTCTCTCTCTCTCTCTCTCTCACCTCTTCCTTCCCTTTTTATTTTGGCTGACAGTATGCTAACACCATCCATTTAGCTCGATTTGCTCTCTGTAACAAGTGGTTTACCGTTATACAAGTGGTTTTCCGTTATAGCGAAGTTGCATACGTAGCTTCATTTCATTTAAGTATGTAGTGTAGTGTTTCTATTATGAGAGAGAGAGAGAGAGAGAGAGAGAGAGAGAGAGAGAGAGAGAGAGAGAGAGAGAGAGAGAGAGAGAGAGAGAGAGAGAGAGAGAGAGAGAGAGAGAGAGAGAGAGCGTAAAAAATGAAAGATTAAAAACAAACGAAAATAAATAAAGAAAGAAGGAATTAAATAATGAATGAAAGAAACAATGAATAAATAAATGAAAGAGCGAAAAAAAAGAAAAGTGATCCAGTGAAAAAAACGAATGAACAAGGAAAAGAGAAACAAACAAATAAACAAAAGCAAATAAAAAGTAAAAAAGAAAAAACATACACCCCAGAGAGAGAGAGAGAGAGAGAGAGAGAGAGAGAGAGAGAGAGGAGAGAGAGAGAGAAGAGAGAGTAGTGACCTGGTGATAAGACGTACATGGTAAGATTGGACTACCGAGAAATAGCAAGATCACGAAAGAGGAGGAGGAAAGATAAATAAAAAGACGAGCATCGGAATACGTAATAAAAAAAAGTGTGAAGAAAAAAGAAGAAAAGAACATAAACAAGAATTGATGATGGCCCTAATAATAGCATTACCAATAACTATATTATTGAAAGAAAAAGAACAGTAGGAGGGAGGGAAAGACGATGAAGAGGACGAAGATAACAAGAAAAAAAGAACCTGGACGAAATATACATAAGACAGACGAAAAGACAAACACACAGGCAGACGAACGTACAAATAGATGGACAGACAGACAGACAGACAGACAGACAAAGAGAAAAGAAACTATTATCTACCTATAGAGACTTCAAAGGGAAAACAAACTACGCATTTCCCTATTACCTTAGGAGAGAGAGAGAGAGAGAGAGAGAGAGAGAGAGAGAGAGAGAGAGAGAGAGAGAGAGAGAGAGAGAGAGAGAGAGAGAGAGAGAGACTGCATGTTTATATGTATAGATGGATGGATGGATTTACTGGTTGGGTGGATTAGCGTCTCTCTCTCTCTCTCTCTCTCTCTCTCTCTCTCTCTCTCTCTCTCCCTCTCTCTCTCTCTCTCTCTCTCTCTCTCTCTCCTTTTCCTCTAATTTCTTTTCTTTTTCTTTTTCATATTATCGTATCCTTAGTTTTTTTTTTTCTATTTCCGTCTTTTGTTGGGTTACTTTTGTGTTCTTTTCTATTCTTTCCTTCCCGCTGCCTTTCTTCCGTTTTTTTGTCATGCTTTTTTCTTATTTGCATCTCCTTATCCCATCTCTGTTCTTTTTCATCCTTTCCCTTCCTCATCTTTTTTTTTTTATCGGCCCTAAAAAATCTGCTTACTGAGTGTTCTTCAATAATTCAATAGTATTTCTGAACCAGTTTCTTCTTATCTATCGAGATTGAGCTAATTTCTTTCTGAGTGTTCTTCAATAATTCAATAGTATTTCTGAACCAGTTTCTTCTTATCTATCGAGATTGAATTAATTTCTTTAAGTCCTTTCCAGATAATTTATTTTTTTTCAGCGAGTCTTTTCTAATGTGCATCCTTTATTTATGTCTATTTGCGTGTCTTTATTTGAATCTACCTGTATCTACGCTTGATTTATGAAGTACGAATTTTATTTTTTTTATTTTTATACTATACTCTTTATTTTTGTACTATTACGTAACGTAAGGAAAAAATAATTTTACTTTAAATTGAAAAAAAAAAAAAATCTACAAATAATACAGAAATCTCATAATAAAGGCTTTTTTTTTTTTTTTAAGACTAAGCTTTTATATCTTTATCTAAAATTAAGTTTATCTACTCTTACTCTTCCAAAATGCAAACTCTTCTACAAGTACAACACGTGGCGACGAGACAAAGAGTCGTTGAAATGTAAATGAACCTAAAAAATAATACACCTTAAAATAATAAAGAAAATACTCATGATAATTATTTGAGAACCAGTTTCTTTGTCTTATTTTTAATATTCTGTGCAGGATATGATTCTATTCATCATACTAGCTGTTTCTTCATCCTGACTTTATATTTTTTCGTCCTTCTCCTCATCTACGTCTTCTTAGAAACTACACACTATTTTGGTCAAACATGCGAAGCTTTAAGTCAGTCAGTCAGTAAACCAATCTATGGATCAGTCAGTCGCAGTCAGTCAGTCGATCAGTCAGTCAGTAAGCCAATCTATGGATCAGTCAGTCAGCCAGTCAGTCAGTCGATCAGTCAGTCAGTAAGCCAATCTATGGATCAGTCAGTCAGTCAGTCAGTAAACCAATTTATGGATCAGTCAGTCTCAGTCAGTCAGTCAGTCAGTCAGTCAGTCAGCCACCCACCCACCCACTTACTCCAGTAGTCATCCAGTCTAGGAAACAGATATAACGTGGAACTTATTCATTAAAAGAAAAGAAGAAAACACCAGACTGAATTCAGTGTGAGGAAATATCAATGGAATGCAAACGTCATTAATGTCTACAAGTGGCGAGTAAACTAAAGCAGGAGAGAGACAGACAGACAGACAGATAGACAGACAGACAGACTCTCTCTCTCTCTCCTCTCTCTCTCTCCTCTCTCTCCTCTCTCTCCTCCTCTCTCTCTCTCTCTCTCCTCTCTCTCTCTCTCTCTCCTCTCTCTCTCTCTCCTTTGTCTATCATGTACCATTCTGGATTTCAAATAGGCAGTATTCAATATACTAACTTTACCTTTTTTTTTTTTTTTTTGTGTGTGTGTGTGTGTGTGAGAGAGAGAGAGAGAGAGAGAGAGAGAGAGAGAGAGAGAGAGAGAGAGAGAGAGAGAGAGAGAGAGAGAGAGAGAGAGAGAGAGACTGGCACATATGAACACAGAGCCACACAAAAATAAATCAACAAGTGAATGGATAAATACATCAATGTAATATGGAATTGAATGTGTAAAATGCTTATATGAATAAATAAAACCGACATAGATGAAATAAACCTTTAAATAATTAGGTAGGCAAATATATAAATTACCAAATAACACAGAAGATTATCCTGGAAAGGACAATTCAAATAAAGTAGGATGGCATGCTAGTTTAATCACATATAAATAAATAAAACAGACATATAGATGAATTGAACCTTTAAATAATTAAATAGGCAAAAATATAAATGAACAAATAACACTGAAAATGATCCTAGAAAGACAATGCAAATAAAGTAGATTGTTATGCTTGTTTACTGTTTGCCTAATAATGAATCGGCTGCTTGTGTTCAAACTTCTTCACCGCACTCAGCCTTCTGCGCCTTCCTCAGTCACACACATTACAAGCTTGTCGTCTTTCACTGCATCCACAAACCTTCTCTCAGGTCTCTCTCTCTTTCTCCTGTTTCCAGCATCTCCAGCATCCTCCTCCCCACACGCTCCTCGTCTTCTGTCCTGACACGCCCATTAGTTTAGTAATGCTGCATATAAATTTATTCGGCCGAAGTAATCATGATCTGTATAATTGGGCATGAGTAATCCCGCAGCACAGTCTTCTTCTTCTTCTTTCGGGTGCTCCCATTTAGGGGTCGTCACAGCGGATCACTCTTCTCCAATGCGCTCGATCTTCTGCGCCTTCCTCTGTCACGTCCACCACTTGCATGTCTCTCTTCACAGCATCCATAAACCTTCTCTTTGCCCTCCCTCCCTTCCTCCTGCCAGGTAGAGCCATGTCCAGCATCCTCCTCCCCACATCCCCCTCGTCACTCCTCCTGACATGTCCAAACCCCCTCAGCCTAGCCTCCTGTTGGGTTTACCCCCACAGCACACTAACCTCTGAAATTCCCTGTCAGTTTTTATGTTCTCTTCCAATGACTGGCTATTGTCAGGAGGGAAGTAGGAAGTATTCAGAACACTTTTAGACTAAAGTTATTCTATATGTATGCTTTTTCCTTTCTTTTTTTCTAATTCTTCTTTTTTCTTCTTCTGAAAGTATAGGTTAATCTGATTACTTGTTTCCATTATTACCTACTTCAAAACGTCCCTCTCCTTCTAAAACTACAATTGTCGTATATGATTTTTATATTCTTACTTCATTTTTCATCTTTTTTTTGAGAGCAACAATAAGAAGAGTGATTTATTTACATTATCATCAGTACAATTTTTTTTTTTTTTTTTTTATCTCTTCACCAGCATATTCTACTCATAAACAAGACAATACTGTCCGCCACAAATATTTGCCTATATGATTTTCCTCATTTTCTACTCCTTCATGTACATTTTTTTTAAGTGCCAATTAAGATTATTATTTATTTCTACTATAACCACCTACTATTTTACCCCTCGGGCCACTCTATTCTAAGCATCAACAACAAAAAACTGTCCACTACACAGATAAAATACACTTCCCTTACTTTCCTTTCTATTTTCTACCTAATTTAGCCGAGGTCGGGTAGCATGACACAGACCACGCCTAGAGGGACGAGGGAGAGTAGAGGGAGAATAGAGAGGACAGAGTAGGCGTGTCAGGCTGGGAGACGTAAGAGGACATTTTAAAGTAGGTACCACGTGAGGAAGACGAGCACACAGGGCAGGAAAACTTTACACAGAAACACGAGAAAAAAGTTCTTGAGTAGAGGGTAAAAAGATAGAGAAGGGAAGACATGGAGGAAGAAGATGGGTAAGAGGGAAGTTATACTGCACTGGTGAAGAGAATTAGAAGACTACTGGGAGGATTTTGTGGTTAAGAAGGGAAGGAAGTAGCTGGTTGTTGGCGCTGGGAATAAGGCAGCAAAGGAAGGAAGTGTAGGGTAAAGGAGGATGTCTCAGTGGAAAGTTTCGGTGAAGTAAAGATTTCAAAGGAAAGTTGTGGTGATGGAGGGGGAAGATTGTTATACGAAAAGGAAGTGTCGATTTGTGGCGATAGGAAAAAGAAATAAAGGAAGAAATGTTTGGAGTGAAAGAGGAAGGACTTCGGGAAGGGTTGCAGTGAAGGAAAGGAAGGATTGTGATGGAGAAGATTGGTAGTGAAAGACGAGGTTGTAGGAAGAATCACGGATAGAAGAGGGTAGTTTTAGGGATTGGGGTGGTGAAAGGAAAGTTTTGGGTTCGGTGATGAAGAAGGATTCAAATTCAAAGAGTAAGAAGTTAGAGAGAGAGAAAAAAAAAGAAAGGCTTTGGGTGTAAGAAGGTACAATTGAAAAGGATAAAAAATGGGAGGTTTAGAAGCGATAGATGGAATGAAAGACTAAATGAAGGAGGAAGATGAAAAGGGGAGGAGGGTTAGGAGGAAAAGGACGGAGAGGAGGAGGAAGAGGAAGAAGAGAGATAGATGATATGATTAGGGAAAGAAGAGGGCACTTTTAGGGATTATGGTTAAGAGAGGGAAGATTTTGGGATGAAGGAGAGAGTGATTGAGTAAACAAAAAAAAAAGGTTTGCTGAGGAAAGATTGTGCATGAAAAGGACTGCAATTGACGAATGAAGAGGTGCAGAATGAAGAAGGATGTGGATGGCATACGATAGAAATGTAAAAGATAAAGAAATAAGAGGTTCGGCAGGATAGTTAGGGTGGAGAACAAAAAGGAAGAGGAGGAGGAGGAGGAGGAGGAAGAGGAGGAGATAATACGAAAAAAAAGATTAAGAGTAAAGAATGAGTTTGGTGGAAGAGCTTAGGGGTGAATTAAGCCTGAAAATTAGGATAAAGAAACAGGTTCAGAAGTGAAGGAAGAGAGGATTGGGTAGAGGAACAGTGGGCAGAGGACGAGGAGGAGGAGGAGAAGGAGAAGGAGGAGGAGGAGGAGGAGGAGGAGGAGGAGGAGGAGGAGGAGGAGGAGGAGGTAAAAGGAAGAGGAGTAGGAGGAGGAGAAGCTGGATTTTTGGGGCGTGATATGGGGGAAGAAGAATGGGAGGAGGAATAAGAGTGGGCAGAGGAGGAGAAAGAATAAGTGGAGTTACAGGAGGAGAAAGGAAAGCAACAAGTTTTTTTGCGGTGACGATTTCGGTGGAGGAACAGTGGACGGAGAAGTGTGGGAAGAGGAGGAGGAGAAACACAAGCAGGAGTTTTTTTTGGGGGGTGGTTTGGGTGCGGCGCCTTCATCAAACCTGTGAACGCAGCTAAATAAGGTGGAGGAAAAGTTCTGTGATAAGGACCCAAAATTAAGTCAGGAAGAGCCTCATGCACACATGGGATTAGTGAGATACAAGGAGCCAGCCAGCCAGCACTGGGCAAGGCGGTGGACAGATTACTGCACCAGCCACAGAGGAGACACACACAGACAGACAAGCACAGAAACACACACGACACACAGACATACACACACACACACACACACACACACACACACACACACACACACACACACACACACACACACACACACACACACACACACTCTCTCTCTCTCTCTTTCTCGTCACCTTTTCTATGGTCTTTATCATCAATTTTTTCTTTTTTTATATATATTTTTTTTTACTTTTATTATTTTTAGTTTTATCTTTCATTTTCCTACCGTTCATTTATTTTACCTCTCCTGTTAACCGTGTGTGTGTGTGTGTGTGTGTGTGTGTGTGTGTGTGTGTGTGTGTGTGCGCGTGCGTGCGTGCGTGCGTGTGTGAACCTTGAAGGTAAACCAAATAACAAAGCAGCAGCGTACATGAAAAACAGAAAACACACACCAAAAAATCCTGCTTTTCTCCTGTCGTGCAAAATTACATGCACTCGACAAAGAAGTTGATAAAGGATTTTTCTCCCAGTAATCCAAGACAAAAGGCGAGGAGGCAGAGGTCGAGGAGGCAAAGGCCACCACTGTGATGTTACTCCCTTTACCGTCCTGCCTTCCTTTAAGCTACGTTATATAAAGACACGTGTTAGAAGATGCTTTGCCTTCTCACCACAGTTGTTTTCAAAGGCCACAGAGATGATTAGTCGGCTCCTCAAGAGTGTTTCTTCTGATAATAATGCTAAACTCTTCTTAGTTTGTCACCTGAGCTGTAAAAATATCCTTAAAAATCCGTGTAACTTGAACTGAAGTGCAGCCTTTTGAAAGTAGTCTGTGCACCGCGAAAACGTTTCAGAATGTTGTTGAAAATGGGAGAGATTTCCACACTGAATCATGGAAACGTTGAAGATAAACATTGTATACTTTTGTTTCACCAGAGTTTTATTTATCTATGTATCTATTTACTTATTTTCTATTTATTTACTTTATTGCTGGTTCTTCAATATCGTAGAAATGTGATCAAGAAGGCAGTTGACGGAGCGCCGCCGCCGCCCCAAGAAAAACGTCTTTGTTTTGTCACTAGTGTTTACCTGACAGATTAAGTTTTGTACAGACAG
>NC_087176.1:19449090-19476590 GCF_035594125.1 Scylla paramamosain | reverse complement strand
ACACACACACACACACTTAAAGCCATTACAACAAGAAGGTAATGAAGAAGTAGAGTTTGATAAAGCGAGTGGATTTTTTTTTTTTTTTCAAGATTGAGGAAGCAAATTATGAAGTGCGGGATGAGGATATGTGGTGGTGGTGGTGGTGGTGGTGGTGGTTGTGGTGGTGGCTAAGAGCGTAACATATTAAAGTGGTTTGGTTACGTGGAAATAATGGATGAAGGGGAGCTGAGTAAAAGAAGGTATGATGACAAAATTCAAGGAAAGGCTTTAGAGAGAGACTGCGCGGAAGCTGGGATGATTGAGTGGAGAGAGAGAGAGAGAGAGAGAGAGAGAGAGAGAGAGAGAGAGAGAGAGAGAGAGAGAGAGAGAGAGAGAGAGAGAGAGAAAGCACTAAATAGAAAGCTTTCGAAAAAAAAAATACCGAACAATTTTTTTTAATATAGTTTCCAAATAGAAAAATAAACAGGAAGACTTTAAACCCCGCCACACACACACACACACACACACACACACACACACACACACACACACGAAACAAATAATAACTCCAAAAAGCATGAAAATGACTAAATCACTCGGCAATACACGATACAGTCTCTCTCTCTCTCTCTCTCTCTCTCTCTCTCTCTCTCTCTCTCTCTCTCTCTCTCTCTCTCTCTGGCCATGCTATTGTGGCTCTATTTTTAAGGACGGGAACTTAATACACTGAGGTTCACTAAGGTAATCGGAGACGCCAGCACACACAGGCGGGACTCAGAGCAGCGTGGACCCTCCAATTATGCTGTTATTTTTTTTTTTTTAATATGGTGCTTGGTGTGTGTGTGTGTGTGTGTGTGTGTGTGTGTGTGTGTGTGTGTGTGTGTGTGTGTGTGCGTTGGTATTATCTCATTATTAGTGTTAGTTTTCTTTTAATGGTTTTAGTGAGTTTAGTTTGTTTAGTTTGTGTTAATGTGTGTTTCTATTCTGTCAGTGGCTGGCTGAGTGTTGTGTGAGTGTGCTTGTGTGTTGTGGAAAATTATTATCTTATCATTAGTTTAGTTTAGTTATTTTTTCTTTTTTTTTTTAATGGTCTTTCTCTTATTGTGTTAGACTGCTGAATGTTATGTGAGTAGTGTGTGTGTGTGTGTGTGTGTTTGTGTGTGTGTCATTTCATTATTATTGTTGTTTTTTTTTTATGGTTTTAATCTTAGTGTTAGTTTCAGATTATTGATAGTGTTGTATTAGTGTTAGTGTTGTCACTGTTAGTATTGTTCGTAGTATTAATGTTTGAGTCTCAGTATTGTGATTTGTGTTAGTATTATCTCAGTGACAGTAATGTAAGTACTAGTGTTGTGTTTCTGCTCTCGTTGTGTTAGTATTGAGTAAATCCTGTGCTAGTGTGTTAGTGCTTATCCTTTTAGTATAAGCATTATGACAGTGTGAGTTAGTGGCAGCGGTCATGTTTGTGGAGGCGAGACATGAAAGACAAATGACCTGACCTCTCGGAACACGTCAGGTCAGCAGGTCCATTAGAGGCACGTCCATTAATGGCTTGTTTGTTCTGCTCTTAATTGCCTCTTAATTACCGTGCCAATCAACACTTGATCTAAGTTACTGATAGAATTCGCACGTTACTAAATACGTTTTTATTTATTTTTTCATACTCAGTAGGCTACATGTTTTTTTTTTTATTTTATTATTCTATTTATTTATTTATTTATCTATTTATTTATTTGTTATTCATCTGTTATATAATGTACCATATTTTTGGCTTCTTACTATTTAACCCATATTAAATCTGTATTTTGTTTTTCAGTTTTCTGGTTCCTTGTCTTGTTTTACATTGATTTTGTCTGCATCACTTACAAGATAATAATAATGATAATAATAATGATAATAATAATAATAATAATGATAATAATAATGATAATAATAATAATAATAATAATAATAATAATAATAATAATAATAATAATAATAATAATAATAATTGTTTAGAGTCGCTCGGCCATTGAGATATTACTGCTTCAAGTAACATATCATGACTTATAATTATCTTGTATAAACCATGACATATTCTCCTCAACTTTACGATGATCCTGAGGGATTATAAATAAACAGTCACTTTATCTCTCTCCTTGTATTACACCATTAAGAATAAAAAAGAATAAATAAATGTATGATGGAAAAAAAATTATTTTACGTACCAGAATAAACTTGTGTTTTTTTTTCCCAGCTGATTCAATGGAAACGGTTTAAGTATATAGTGTCATTTTAGATACCAGAATAAAACGGGTGCGCCTCACTTTCTTAATTTATTGGTAACAGAAATTTGTACAAAAAATATATCGTGTTTCCGCCCGATTTCTTTGGGACGCTCTAGATGAGAGAGATCTGTGCAAGGAAAGTGGAATGGTTTCAACCAGTAGAATAAAGATAAGAAATTTTACTTTTCATTTCATTCTTAATGGCATTTTTTTTAACCATTGATCAAAGAGGAGAAAGAAATGAGGAAGCCACGTGTAAGAAATGTGTCAGTAGAATGATTTCAACCTCTGGAATACAATTTGTAATCTTTTCTTTTCTAGTTCATTCGTTATGGCAAATTATATATTGATTTTCCCCCATGAAGCAAATAGGGAAATTATACCGTATCTACCTGGAAGAAAACCCTAAGTGTAGTTACTTCAGTTATTAGAATAAAGATCAGATTTCTTTTGTATTTTTGTAATTCGTTATTACAAATTGTATAATATTTTTTAAAACAAAATTCAAGGGAGAGAAAATAAGATATCCACCTGAAGGAAAAGTATGAAAAGTAAAAAGAATAATATAGAAAACAATAAAGCTAAATAAAAAAAAAGTATGTAAAAATTATGGAAGAAGATTTCCCAGTAAGTAAACTCTGAACCCTGAGCCCTGAAACCTGAACCCAAGCCTGAGTTAAAGCCCTGAATGAATCCCTGACTTTTTTCTTGTCTTCCCAGGAAGTCATCATCGCCATTTTTTTTCTCGTCTTTTGTTGTACGAGAAATGGTGGAGGTGCCCACGTAAACCTTAAGCTTGTCTTTTCCTCGCATGGAGTGAACGGACAACAACAACACAAAAATAAATAAATAAATAAATAAATGCTTTGGGGAATAGAGAGTAGAGTGTGTGATACTTTGTACGTTAGTTTTCGTATTCTAAGAAGCGCTGGGAATTTCATACACATTATATTGAACTGAATTTCAGGGACGAAGATTCTTCCATGAAAAGCTCACTCAAAATAACTCCCTAGACGATACTTTTTTATTTTTTTCGGCACTCTTACCAAAATACTGAGGACGTTTGGGAATTTTGTGTTGCATTATACCTTGGTACATCTCGTGTGGTCGTCCTTGCATTACACTCCTTGTCCCTATCACACATATACCTACTTCTATTTTTTATCCAGTCCTTCCTTCAGTTGATGTGTACTTCTTGTCTCCATTACTGCCTTCTCACAGTCTTTCACTTCAACACCGCTTGCCTAAATTACTTTCCCGTCATGACAAATTACCATCTAACTTCATCTAAGAAAAGTAACCAAACTTAACCTAAGCTAACATATAACCTAATGAAAGCTAACATATAACATACAACAAATAACATATAAACATAAACATATATAACTTAAGGTTTCAAGACACTTATCCTTCAATTTTTGACTACCGCTTTGGACCCTTTTATGGGACTGGCATTTCAGTGGCCATTTTTTTTTTTTTATTGGAATTTTGTTGCCCTTGGCCAGTGTCACTCCTACATAAAAAAAAATAAATAAATAAAAACTAAAAAAAACAAAAGAACGTACTAACAAATCTAACCTGACTCAAGAACACTTCACAAAAAGAACGTAATCCAACTTCAGAAAATTTAATCTATCCTGACTTTACTTAACATAACCTATTAGTCAAACCTAACTTTTCTACTACTACTACTACTACTACTACTACTACTATTACTACTACTACCAACTTATTATTTTGATTATTGTTATTATTATTATTATTATTATTATTATTATTATTATTATTATTATTATTATTATTATTATTATTATTATTAAAAGAGTGGTGAGAATGAATGTGAATGTAAAATTCTTTGCCTTGTCTTAGTGACATATTGCTGTTATTATTAATGGAAAGATATTATCTCTCTCTGTCTCTCTCTCTCTCTCTCTCTCTCTCTCTCTCTCTCTCTCTCTCTCTCTCTCTCTCTCTCTCTCTCTCTCTCTCTCTCTCTCTCTCTGATATTCTTTACCGTGTCAACCTCTCGATTGTGTTCATTGTAATCTTAAGAGTCTCGTGTTCTCCTGGTGTCTTGATTGTCTTCGCTTCGCCTCCGAGTCACGTGTTCTTTAAAGTGTTCACTCCGCCTCTGAGTCACGTGTTCTTTAAAGTGTTCACTCCGCCTCTGAGTCACGTGTTCTTTAAAGTGTTCACTCCGCCTCTGAGTCACGTGTTCTTTAAAGTGTTCACTCCGCCTCTGAGTCACGTGTTCTTTAAAGTGTTCACTCCGCCTCTGAGTCACGTGTTCTTTAAAGTGTTCACTCCGCCTCCGAGTCATGTGTTCTTTAAAGTGTTCACTCCGCCTCCGAGTCACGTGTTCTTTAAAGTGTTCACTCAGCCTGCGAGTCACGTGTTCTTTAAAGTGTTCACTCCGCCTCCGAGTCACGTGTTCTTTAAAGTGTTCACTCCGCCTCCAAGTCACGTGTTCTTTAAAGTGTTCACTCCGCCTCCGAGTCACGTGTTCTTTAAAGTGTTCACTCCGCCTCCGAGTCACGTGTTCTTCATTTTGTTCACTCTGTGCGGAGTGGCGTGTTCCTCAACGTGTTCACTCCGCCTGCCAGTAGCGTGTTCTTCGTGTTCACTCCACCTGGAAGTCGCGTGTTCTTCATCTTCACTCCACGTTGAGTCCCGTGTTTTTCGACGTCTCAGTCTTTCGATCGTGTTAATTTTTTATCTCCGAGTGTCGTGTTCTCTCGTGTTCTCACTCCGCTTCCGATTCCCGTGTTCTTCGTCACCGTTGCGGCTTGTCAATCATGTGCACCTGTATTTTTTTTTTTTTTCCTTGATTTACATTTTTCTTTTTTTCTCTAACCTTACAATTACAGCGTATAACTATGTATTTTTTTTTCAATTTTCTTCAATGTATTTCTTTTTTCTTGTTCTTGTAAGCTTTTTTTTCTTTTTGGACATTTTATTTATTTTTTATTTCGTTTTATATTTCAAATTTCTCATTTTTATTTATTTATTTATTTATTTATTTTTTTGGTCTTTTGTATTTTCTTTTCTTGTTTTAGTTTCTATTCTAAATTCAAAAGTATTCTTTTATTTTTGTTATTTGTATTATATATATATATATATATATATATATATATATATATATATATATATATATATATATATATATATATATATATATATATATATATATATATATATATATTCTTTTCTTATACATTCTAATCTCAACATAAAATACAATTTCCTTTTTTTTTAGAATTTTTGCAATATTTGTATTTTTTTTCTTTTCTTTTAAATTTCTTCAGTTCGACTTTCTACTTTAAACTAAGAATTACAAGTTTATGCATATTTTTATTCCCATTTTTTTTTCAATGTTATTCTTTTATATTTTTTTCATGTTTTACTTGCTACTGTGCACTTACAAATACAGCGTTTTTTTTTTTTTATTTGATTATTTTTCTTTATTCCTCCATTCGTTTTACTTTCTACTCTCAACTTAAAATTTGAATTTTTTTATTTTTATTTATTTATTTTCTTGTGTTTTACTTTCCACTCTAAACTTACAACTATATTTATTTTTGTTTTTATATTTGTATTTTTTTTTTATTTTATCTTTTCTGCTTTCCTTTCTACGCAACTTTTAAAACTAAACTTTTTTTTATTTTTTTTTTGTTTTTTTTTCTAAATTTTGTTCAGTTTTCTGCTTTTATATTTTCTTTTTCTTTTCTTTTCTTTTTTTTTCATTTTTCCATTATATTTTTTTTCTTCTACTTTTTTATATTATCTTGTCCATAATTACTTTCTTGTTTTATATATTTTTTTCTATTCTTCTAGAAATTTATAGCTATTTTTTTTACTGTTATATTTTCTCTTTTTTTTTTTTATTTACTCCAAACCTACAACTAGACTTTTCCTAATTTCTTTATTTGCTTTACATTTTTTTCATTAGCGTTTTTATTGCATTTTCTTTTTTTATCTTTTATTTTAAACTTAAACTATAACTTTTTGTATTTGCTTAACTGTTTTTTATTTTTTTTATTTTCTTCTTTTATATTCTTTTCTGTTTTTATTTCTACTCTACACTTACAACTGCGCTTTTTTTGTATTTTAATATTTCTTTTTTTTTTTTTTTTCAATTTTGTTCTTTTTATCTTATATTTTGTGCTTGATACTGTAAATTCCTCATAGACGTCACGACCACAGATCAGGATCCATTCTAGTTCCGATCAGCTCCGCCCTCAGCGTTGCCCATAGACGTTCAGTTTTACTTCAGTTTACCCGAGATGTGACAGCGTGTGGACGTGGCCTCTTTACTCAGCGATGAGAATACAGACTGTGCTCCTGGACCCTTCGCTGTGGCATATATCGCACCAGCAGTACAGAAACCCAAGCGACCAAATAAACAAGGGCCAAGAAGAAAAGTGAATTGCCTCCTTGCTGCATCAAACTTCTCCCTCACTTCATGGATTCTACAATTTTCTGATGTTCTCTTCGGAAGGAACTTATTAATCACTTTATTTTATTTATTTATTTATATATATATATATATTTTTTTTTATTTATTTTTTTATTGCTGTCACTATAATCTTTACTTTTCACCTTCCATAGACAAGGTTTTTCTTTCTAAATTTCAATGAAGTCGGCACAAAAGTTCTTTTCGGAAACAGTTCCTGAAGGTATTTACTTATTTTTCTAAGCAACAGAGTCTTGAGTGGCCGTTGCATCTTTTTCCTGCAATGTCTCTAATAAAAATGCTATAAGCTGCATTTGTTTTACCTTTGTCTCCATAATCTCTTCTTCTAACTTTCCGTAGACAAGGTTGTTCTTTAAAGAGTTTTATGAAATCTGCACAGAACTCATTACCTGCGGACGTCGCCGTCACCTTCACGCTGTGAATGTTGCTTCAGCACTGAACTACATCGTGCGACAATGCCACAGAAGTTCAGATTTGCGGCCGCCTGAACTCAAACAGAAGCCAGGAAACTGGTGGCGGCAGGTTCTGATCGGGCCGGTGAATCCGTCCACTTTTGGTCTTACGATCACTCAATACACTGTGAGATTTGCTTACAATTCTGGCACACGAATCCGAATGTCGTAACGTCTTAACAAAATCTTAACTTAAACCGTGATTTGTTTTTTTTTTACATTTTCTTATTTTTTTTAATTTTATTTTTTTAGTTTTTGTTAAATTTTCTTATTTTATATTTTATTTATTTCCTGTTAACTTTCAATTCTCAATTTAGAACTGGATTTTTTTGTATTTTCTTTTTTTTTCATTTTTTTCCTTCATTTTCCCTCTACATATCCCTTCACGTTGGGATCTCATTGTGTGCCGTTGTAACGCCGCAACAGCGAGAGAGCGCGGAGCATGGTTGGATTGCTCTCGTGCTCCTCACCTTCCACCTCCGCCGCCTCTGCTTGGTCACTCCCTTCCTTCTCATACCGGTTCTTGTTGCAGTCTTCGTCTTCTTCATCCAGACTCCAGTAGTTCTCTTCACTGTAACAATGCAGCAGTTCCCGCCATTCCTCTTCATTCTTGGATCCGCAACCTTCTTCTTCCGTTCGTTGGTTGTTTAGACTCCTCGCTCCTTGACCTTCGTCCATCGCGTCATTGACCCACGAGGCCTCCATGCGGTCCATCTCACTTTCCATCCGTGCCATCTCGGCCTTGAGAGCAGCCAGCTCCGAGGCACAGGTCTTCTTCTCTTTCAGCAACACATCCGTCTCCTTCTTCATCAGCGTGCATTCCGTCGACAGAATGTCCACGTAGGTGTCCATCACCGTCGGCGGCTTCACAGGCAGTGGCTCCCAGGCCTGCAGGAGACCCCAGAACGGCAGCACACAGTTGGGACACTTGCACGTTCTTCCAACCCATGGAGCCTTGCTGTCCGCCATTCCTTTCCCTTCATTGCTTTCATGCGTGTGTTGTTTTGTCTCGTGTGCCTGCTGCTCTTCACATTCCTTCTTGTTCCCACTCTCAATGCTGATGCCAAACACAAAGTCTTCGTTGTCTCCGCGCCCCAAGCGCCGCAGGAATTCCGCCACCGTGGTGAGGGTGGCGACCTTCCCTCGGTTGTGCTTCATGACAATCTTCACCACAGCCTCTTCTGACCGTTGGCGCGCCGTCAGCAGGCGGCCCACGTCCAAAGCTGCCGGCAGGGAGGTGTACGTCTGCCGCGTGGTGAAGGTGTCCTCCCAGTGGAAGGTGAATGCCGCCACCTGCTTGTAGGAGGCGCAAGGCACGCAGCGCCACAACCAGCCAGACTTTTGTATCGCTACTTTCAATTGAAAGTACCACACACCACACACCACGCCCTTGAGGGGCGTGGTGTGTGGGGCACCGGCGGCCTCCACCACACACACGCCGCGCATCTCACTGTTGTCTGCACTCACGGTTTTCATTGTGTCTGTGTTTTCTGTCATCTGTATCTCTTAGGGGGGTATAATATTTCCCTTCACTTGTATCTGGTAGGGGGTATCACATTCCCCCCTCTTTTGAATTTTCACACGCCAGATGAGACTCGTAACCAACTCCAAGCTCCCTTGTAAGTGTTTCTGATTGGCCGCCCTGCTGCTCCGGGGCTCTGATTGGCCGCCTTGCTACTCCCGTGTCTCTTATTGGCCACTCCGCTGGATCAGTGAAGTAAACCAGTATACATCATTAATTTTACTTCACTGGAACTAAAGCACGTACGTTCTTATTCACTGTAGGCTTTTCCTTTTTTTTTCTTTCTTTCCGATACATGTGTGATTTACTTTTCCTTGAGGAGGGTAATTACTGCTTGTTTTGTTTGTGCAGAGAAAACTTGTCACTGTTAAAAGAAAATAAAAGAAAATATATATAGAATTTAGGGGTACTCTTGCATTTGGTTGAGTGCATGAGTGATTGTTAGTATTATAGAAAATAAATTACAGTAAATAAAAAAAAGCATAATATGAGGGTAATGTTCTTTGTCGTATGATGCATAACTAAGATTATTACTATTAGAGAAAATAAGTTAAAGTAAAAAAAATATCTAAGGATACTTTTCCTTATGGTTGTGTACAAATGATTGTCAGTATTAGCATTATTAGCTACAGTAAAAAAAAAAAAAAGTAATACAAGGGGGTTTGTGTGTTTATTATAGTATGTATATAAGTTAGTATGGTTGTACAAGTATGTTGCAGAGTGTAGCGTAGGAAGAGGCGCAGCATGGAAGACTTGCTGGTAAAGTGGGGAGTGAAAGGCTCTCTCGTGTCACTGTCAGCTGCACGTGGAAGTCTGCCTGTCGTAATATTCCTCACCCGCGCAGTGGCATAATCAGCGCCGTCACCACAGAGTGAAGGAGACGCAAAACTGCCGCGACAGGAGTGTTTCCTGGTTAAGGCGGCGTGGTGCAGCAGGCTGTGGCAGCGTCAAAGCGGGAAAAAGGCTTAAGTGTGTAGACCAGTGGTTCTCAACCTGGGATCGATCGAACACCATTTTATTTTTTCAATTACGAAGGGTTCGGTGAATCCACGTATGCAATTTGCGGCATTCAGTACCTCCAACAAGGTTAAGAACCACTGGTGTAGAGAGAGACAAGGAAACACTCGCCTGAACACTTGGGTTAGTACAGATATAAAGTATTTCTATATGTGCAGAGGAAGATTACTGTGGTGTTTATCCTGGCCAGGGCGGCATGATGCAGGGAGGTGTGGCAGTGTTGAGGTAGGAAAAGGTCTTAAGTGTATAGAGAGAGACAAGAAAACTCATGCTTAGGCACTTAATGCAAGACCAAAGTACTGCAATATATACACGAGGATTGCTGCAGTTTTTACCAATGGAGTGCAGGAGCGTCGAGGCGGGAAGACGCCTTAAGTATATAGAAAGACACGCTTATAAACTTAGGCTGATACATGAATAATGTTAATACAAGAATAAAGTATTGCTCTATTTACGCGGGGAATATTGTAGCTTACCTATACGCAGAGAGAGAGAGAGAGAGAGAGAGAGAGAGAGAGAGAGAGAGAGAGAGAGAGAGAGAGAGAGAGAGAGAGAGAGAGAGAGAGAGAGAGAGAGAGAGAGAGAGAGAGAGAGAGGGAGAGACGCTTAGACACTTGGGTTAATACAGGATTACAGTATTCCAGTATGTTTTTGTTCAGGCTACGTATCGAGGCAGGGGAAGGTCTTTAACACACACAAAGGCAAAGAAACATGCTGGAAAAAAGGGAATCATGGACAATCTATAGGTGAAAATAATAATATTCCAAAAACTCCAAATCCATGAAAAGTTACATGCGAAAACCTTCATTTCCAGAGGCACTGTGAGTCTGGCAGTGATGTGTTTTCACTAATACCGTAAAGGAGAATTTGGATTTGAAGATAAAACTAAACCAACTCAAGTAAAAAAATGTGAGTAATCTGTAAGGACAAATAATTGCATTACCCCTCAAAAAAAAAAAAAAGAAAAGAAAAGTTACAATCAAAACACTGATTTTTAAGAAGCATCATGTGTTTACCACAACGATATCTGTATTTTTTAATGATTACTATTTTCTGTTGCAACATCAAAGTCTCCGTTTTTTTTTCTTTTGTCACTTACGAACATAGAACATAAGAACATAAGAAATCAGGGAAGCTGCAAGAAGTGACCAGGTTTACACGTGGCAGTCCCCGTATGAAATATACCTACCTATTTCCACCTATTATCCCCATCCATAAACTTGTCTAATCTTCTCTTAAAGCTCCCTAATGTCCTAGCACTAACAACATGATTACTGAGTCCGTTCCACTCATCTACCACTCTATTTGAGAACCAATTTCTTCCTATCTCTTGCTATTTTTCCTCTCCTGCACATTTAATCTTGCTTTGTCACATAAGAAATATTTGTATTATGTAAATTTTGTGAGGATTTTTTTTTTCTTCAGATGCAAAGGTTGAATTGATTATTTTTCCTTATGCTTTCGTCGCTGTTGAACTCTAGTTTTTTATTTTTATTTTGTGATTGCGATTAAATGTTGTTTTTGCTTTATGATTATGTTAAGCTAATGATTCGTGTGTGTGTGTGTGTGTGTGTGTATGTCTTTCAGACGTACATGCGCTCTCTCTCTCTCTCTCTCTCTCTCTCTCTCTCTCTCTCTCTCTCTCTCTCTCTCTCTCTCTCTCTCTCTCTCTCTCTCTCTCTAACTAATACGTAAAGTACTAAGAGTAAAGAAAAACTAATGTAGAATTTTGTTATACTTGAGCTAAAAATCGTTTACCTGTGTGTGTGTGTGTGTGTGTGTGTGTGTGTGTGTGTGTGTGTGTGTGTGTGTGTGTGTGTGTGTGTGTGTGTGTGTGTGTGTGTGTGTGCGTGCACGCGCGCGCTTAGCCCACTCTGTCGCCAGCAATAAAAGCAGCAATACTTCCACGTGGAGGGTTTTGAAGATTGTGCTTCTTGTCACTCTCGTCTGTCTTCCCTCGTCTCATTTTCACTACTCCTCCTCCTCTTGATATTTCTTCCTCCCCTGTTCTTATTTTTTCTTTATCTTCCTCGTTCTCCTGCTACTATTCCTCCTCCCCCTCTTCCTCCTCCTCCTCCTCCTCCTCCTCCTCCTCCTCTTCCTCTTCCTCTTCCTCTTCCCCCTCCTCCTCCTCCTCCTCCTCCTCCTCCTCTTCCTCCTCCTCCTCCTCCTCCTCCTCCTCCCTTTTGTTTTCTCCTTCCCTTTCCTGTTCTCACCCATCCATTCATCTCTTACCTTCGCTCTGTTTTCATTGTGTTCCCTCCTCCTCCTCCTCCTCCTTCCCCCCCACTCCTTAATATCCCCTCTCCTCCTCCTCTTCGCTCCCTTCCTTCCTCCTTTCTCTCTTCTCCTTGTTTCATGAAAACACGCCTGCCTCAGATGCAAACTCCGAATAATACACAATAAAAAAATGGAAGAAGGGAAGAAAATAAATGCTAGGAAAAAAATGTTAAAAAGAGGAAAGAAAACTATCTGCATTTAGGGAAAGAAAACGGGAGCGACCATCAGCGGTACGTAAGGGGTAACCAAAGAAAATAAGGAACGTAATAGAGAAAACGCACTTCATACCAAACATGGAAGGACGAAAATAACACACTGGTAAAGATGGGAACGAGGTGATGCAAGGAGGAGGAGGAGGGGGAGGAGAGAGAGAGAGTAGGAAGGGAGGTAAGATGAGAGAGAGAGAGAGAGAGAGAGAGAGAGAGAGAGAGAGAGAGAGAGAGAGAGATTCGTGGAAGAACTGGAGGAGGGGGAGGATAGAGGTAAGGAGACGAAAACAGAATAAAGGAAGGAGACGTAGGGAGAAAATAGAACTCAGGAATAGAGAAGACAAAATGAAAACGAGGGTAAAAATAAGTAGAAATAAGTAAATGAATAACTAACGAACTAAACTAACGAAATAAATGAATGATTTGAAAAGAAGAGAGATGCTGATGGAAAGTAAAGGAAGAGGAACATGAAAATGGTGGAGAGAGATAAGTGAAACAAAAGACAAAGATAAAGATTCGAGGCAGAAGAAAAAGAGGAATAAGAGTAACAAAAGTAAATAATAAAAAAAAATAAAGAAGAGGGTGATGCGGGAGACGAAATAATGAAAGGATAAAAAGAATAAAACAGAAGGATTAGTAACGATAGAGGAAAAGGCAAACACGATGGAAATAAAAGAGAAACGTATAATAGAGAAAAAAAATAAAAGATGTAGTTAAATGGAGGAATGAGAATGAAAGAGAGGAAGAAAGGTAAGAGATAAACTGAAATATAGAGGGAGGAAAAGGGGAGAAGATGAAGGAGATGACAGAAGAAGGAGATAATTAAATAAAAAAAATCAAGAGAGACAGAGAATGGTGCGAGATAAAAAAAAAAGGAAGAACACGAGAGAGATAATAATGGAAGAGAAATAATTGTAGATATGAGAATAAGAGAGACGAAAAAGATGGTGGAAGTAAAGAAAAAAAATAATAATAATAACGAAAATGATAGTGAAAGGGGCAAAATAAATGGATGAATAAAATAAAAGGGAGAAAAAATGCTGGTAGGTGAACAAAAAAAAATATGATATGAAAAGCCGCGCCGGGGGGAGGAAGGGGAAAGAGACGTTGGGACGGGGGGGGGGGAGGAGGATGAAGCGCTGAGGAGGAGGAAGAGAAGGGTAGGAAGAGTCTGGGAGTTTAGGGTTAAGGAGGGAAGAGAAAGAGGAACTGAAGAGGAGGAAGGAACGGGAGGAGACACTGAGAAGGGATGGGTAGGAGGGCAGTTGAATACTAGGGAAGGTCTTGAAACCTCCCTCTTGAAGGAATTGAAGTCATAGGAAGGTGGAAATACAGAAGCAGGCAGGGAGTTCCACAGTTTACCAGAGAAAGGGATGAATGATTGAGAATACTGGTTAACTCTTGCGTTAGAGAGGTGGACAGAATAGGGGTGAGAGAAAGAAGAAAGTCTTGTGCAGCGAGGCCGCGGAAGGAGGGGAGGCATGCAGTTAGCAAGATCAGAAGAGCAGTTAGCATGAAAATAGCGGTAGAAGACAGCTAGATATGCAACATTGCGGCGGTGAGAGAGAGGCTGAAGACAGTCAGTTAGAGGAGAGGAGTTGATGAGACGAAAAGCTTTTGATTCCACCCTGTCTAGAAGAGCAGTATGAGTGGAACCCCCCCAGACATGTGAAGCATACTCCATACATGGACGGATAAGGCCCTTGTACAGAGTTAGCAGCTGGGGGGTGAGAAAAACTGGCGGAGACGTCTCAGAACACCTAACTTCATAGAAGCTGTTTTAGCTAGAGATGAGATGTGAAGTTTTCAGATCAGATTATAAGTAAAGGACAGACCGAGGATGTTCAGTGTAGAAGAGGGGGACAGTTGAGTGTCATTGAAGAAGAGGGGATAGTTATCTGGAAGGTTGCGTCGAGTTGATAGATGGAGGAATCGAGTTTTTGAGGCATTGAACAATACCAAGTTTGCTCTCCCCCAATCAGAAATTTTAGAAAGATCAGAAGTCAGGCGTTCTGTGGCTTCCCTGCGTGATATGTTTACCTCCTGAAGGGTTGGACGTCTATGAAAAGACGTGGAAAAGTGCAGGGTGGTATCATCAGCGTAGGAGTGGATAGGACAAGAAGTTTGGTTTAGAAGATCATTAATGAATAATAAGAAGAGAGTGGGTGACAGGACAGAACCCTGAGGAACACCACTGTTAATAGATTTAGGAGAAGAACAGTGACCGTCTACCACTGCAGCAATAGAACGGTCAGAAAGGAAACTTGAGATGAAGTTACAGAGAGAAGGATAGAAACCGTAGGAGGGTAGTTTGGAAATCAAAGCTTTGTGCCAGACTCTATCAAAAGCTTTTGATATGTCCAAGGCAACAGCAAAAGTTTCACCAAAATATCTAAAAGAGGATGACCAAGACTCAGTAAGGAAAGCCAGAAGATCACCAGTAGAGCGGCCTTGACGGAACCCATACTGGCAATCAGATAGAAGGTTGTGAAGTGACAGATGTTTAAGAATCTTCCTGTTGAGGATAGATTCAAAAACTTTAGATAGGCAGGAAATTAAAGCAATAGGACGGTAGTTTGAGGGATTAGAACGGTTACCCTTTTTAGGAACAGGTTGAATGTAGGCAAACTTCCAGCAAGAAGGAAACGTAGATGTTGACAGACAGAGCTGAAAGAGTTTGACTAGGCAAGATGCAAGCACGGAGGCACAGTTTCGGAGAACAATAGGAGGGACCCCATCAGGTCCATAAGCCTTCTGAGGGTTTAGGCCAGCAAGGGCATGGAAAACATCATTGCGAAGAATTTTAATAGGTGGCATGAAGTAGTCAGAGGGTGGAGGAGAGGGAGGAACAAGCCCAGAATCGTCCAAGGTAGAGTTTTTAGCAAAGGTCTGAGCAAAGAGTTCAGCTTTAGAAATACATGTGACAGCAGTGGTGCCATCTGGTTGAAATAGAGGAGGGAAAGAAGAAGAAGCAAAGTTATTGGAGATATTTTTGGCTAGATGCCAGAAATCACGAGGGGAGTTAGATCTTGAAAGGTTTTGACATTTTCTGTTAATGAAGGAGTTTTTGGCTAGTTGGAGAACAGACTTGGCATGGTTCCGGGCAGAAATATAAAGTGCATGAAATTCTTGTGATGGAAGGCTTAAGTACCTTTTGTGGGCCACCTCTCTATCATGTATAGCACGAGAACAAGCTGTGTTAAACCAAGGTTTAGAAGGTTTAGGACGAGAAAAAGAGTGAGGAATGTACGCCTCCATGCCAGACACTATCACCTCTGTTATGCACTCAGCACACAAAGACGGGTCTCTGACGCGGAAGCAGTAGTCATTCCAAGGAAAACCAGCAAAATACGTTCTCAGGTCCCCCCAACTAGCAGAGGCAAAACGCCAGAGGCACCTTCGCTTAGGGGAATCCTTAGGAGGGATTGGAGTGATAGGACAAGATAAAGATATGAGATTGTGATCGGAGGAGCCCAACGGAGAAGAAAGGGTGACAGCATAAGCAGAAGGATTAGAGGTCAGGAAAAGGTCAAGAATGTGGGGCGTATCTCCAAGACGGTCAGGAATACGAGTAAGGTGTTGCACCAATTGCTCTAGGTCATGGAGGATAGCAAAGTTGTAGGCTAGTTCACCAGGATGGTCAGTGAAGGGAGAGGAAAGCCAAAGCTGGTGGTGAACATTGAAGTCTCCAAGAATGGAGATCTCTGCAAAAGGGAAGAGGATCAGAATGTGCTCCACTTTGGAAGTTAAGTAGTCAAAGAATTTCTTATAGTCAGAGGAGTTAGGTGAGAGGTATACAGCACAGATAAATTTAGTTTGAGAGTGACTCTGTAGTCGTAGCCAGATGGTGGAAAACTCGGAAGATTCAAGAGCGTGGGCACGAGAGCAGGTTAAGTCATTGCGCACATAAACGCAGCATCCAGCTTCGGATCGAAAATGAGGATAGAGAAAGTAGGAGGGAACAGAAAAGGGGCTACTGTCAGTTGCCTCAGACACCTGAGTTTCAGTGAGGAAAAGAAGATGAGGTTTAGAAGAGGAGAGGTGATGTTCTACAGATTGAAAATTAGATCTTAGCCCGCGAATGTTGCAGAAGTTAATGAAGAAAAAGTCGAGAGGGGTGTCAAGACACTTAGGGTCGTCGACAGAAAGGCAGTCCGACCTGGGGACATTTATGGTCCCCTCCCCAGATGGGGACTCCGAGGCTGGTGTAGGAGTCGCCATGATGATTTAAAAATTTTTGAGTGAAGGGTGTGTGTGTTATTAGGTGCTTGTAGTTTTGTGTGGAGGAAGAGAGTTGTCTTTAGAGGGCAGGCTGTGACTGCCCCCTTGTGTTGTGAGACACAAAGGGAAACGTTCAGTGAGGTCACAGCTGGGTTTAATGATAAGTTCACAGCACCCCCTGAACAGTGCTTTAGACCTCACTGGGAGTAATTATCGTTTCGGCAGGTGTCTACTGCCTCCTCCCAATATAATATCCCCTGCAGTGTTTGTTACAGTTTGTTACAGAAGCCGCGACACAGGACTGGTAAAATAATGCACGGCAGACTTGAATTCGATTAAAAATACCATTCATCTAATTTATTTTACGTGACTCACGTAGTCTAACAAAAACCTAATGCGGGCCTAGAACAACATCAGCTCTCCTAATGAATCAGGTACAAACAATAGAAATTAATAATCTTACAACACAATTTTTAAAAGTACAACACAGCTTCATATATCAAACATCGTAAACAAATGATGCTTTTTCTCACCAAAAACAGATCCTATCCTCACTTTGCTGTGGTACAGAGTTTTTCCGCCTGTAAGTCACGGCAAGCATTTCAGCGGATGATAATCGTGCAGCACGTCAAGTGAGGCAACACCTGACGACCGGTTGAGTTTGAGTGTGAGCCAAGACATGAGCCACGGCACGGGGCAATGTTCAGTGCTCACCGGGACAAGAGGAGCGCCAAGCCAGCGGGTCCGAGGCGGGGAAGGAGGGGCGTGCTGTGTGTCGCGGCGATGGCAAAGGTTCTCATGGTACAACTTTACGGAGAGAATCCTCTGTGTTGTACGAGACCCGGGGCGAGTAAGCGACCCGTGTAGTAATGCGTGTGTGTGTGTGTGTGTGTGTGTGTGTGTGTGCTTGGGGGGGATTGATCTCGACAGGTATCAAATGTTCAAATTTGCAAGCATTAATGATTTGTGGACTCAGAATACAGCACACTCCATATCTCAGTATAGAAATCAATACAAGTTGAGCACAGTACAATATATATAGAAAAAACAATTTGTACGGCGCCGGACTGATCGCCGCCAGAGTGTTCGGCTCGGCTCACAGCACCACGCCATCACTCTTACCTGATTGTGCTAATGCTCAGTGGTCACGTAGCGGAAAGGTGAGCGCTGTTACCTTTCAGTTCACCACAGCGGAGAGGGATGAGTGCGGCACACCGGTAAACATTTAGGCTTTTGAGAGATATTGCGTTTTAAGGGAAATAACCTTCGCTAACTAATTCCCAGACACTACTTATTTCTCGGCAAGACATCCCCCTTTTTTCGTGATCTACATAATGCATGGATCAGCAATGAAAACAGTGAGCCTAACCTAAAATAATCTAATCTTCAAGTGAAAACAAGTGTTATTTCATAATTATCCGAAATATTAAATTAAAAAGCAACTTGAGCAAGGTTCATTCCGCCGAAATGGAAAGACTGCACATCACTTCTTGTTTCCCCTTTCAGTTCAGTTCAATACAGCGCGTGAAGGATAAGCAACAAGAAAATTAAAAAGCAAGCATTTCTTAACATGAGGACCACTTGTGTCGCGGCGGTGAGCAACAAACGTTATGTAAATACGTAGCAAACGGTAATTAATCACTTACTAAGGACTACCTGTTGAGTCAGGGCTACTGGGGGAGAGGGTCATTGCTCCCTAATTAATGTCTACGCCTCCCCCTCCACCACACGGTACACTGTTGGCACGAGAGAATACTTTTTCCCCCCCATTTCTTTATAATGGACACGCGCGGACTGAGATTGGGGAGATGAAATAGGGAAAAGTAATGCAAACAGGTGACGACACGTGAAGCGCACCAAAGTAGCATCAACTGAAGTACTGACGCTTGATCTCTGAAGACTGTTAGTGCAAGGAAGGTGAAGAAATGAAGATTGAGATTAAGAAGGATATATAATGGGGGAAAAACGTAATGCAAACAGGTGATGACACGTGAAGCTCACCAAAGTACCATCAGCTGAGGTACTGACGCTTAATTTTTTAAGTATATTTGGTGAAGGGAAGGAGAAACAATTGAGTGTTTCATAATTCCTCTGTCATAGAGCAAGATTTGAGAGAGAGAGAGAGAGAGAGAGAGAGAGAGAGAGAGAGAGAGAGAGAGAGAGAGAGAGAGAGAGAGAGTGCGTGTGCGTGTGTATGTGTGTGTGTGTGAGTAGAGAGGGTGCGGCTTGGGGAGTTTGGGGAGGTGGTGGTGGTGGTGGTGGTGGTGGTGGTTGATGGAGTGGAGATGTTCTGGTTGGTGGCTAGTGGTTGGTGGGTGGTGGAGAGGTTGAGAGGGCGTGTTGTTGTTGTTGTGTTTGTCAGTAGTTAGTTTTCATCCCTTTCACTTGTAAATCCCAAAACTCGTTTTTTTTCTTTTCCATTTACAACGACTGGAATTATTTCAAGATAGGAATATCAAGACAGCTCTGCCACCACACACAGTCCACCGGGAGCCTTACGTCCTTGCAGCGCCTCAGACACCACGTCAAAGCAGCAATGGTCGCAGTAATCACAGCCTGGATAATCACAGTGTTCTTGGCCGATACGAGAACAAGCTTGCCATTTCTCTGCCGTCTGCCACTGAGCATTCCCAGCAATCCTCACATCAGACACCATTCGCTGTACGAGGATCACCAAGTTGTGTACTGAGGAGCACCGTTGCTACATTTTTTTCGTGCAGGACAATTCACGTTTGTCTGAAGAAGAATACTGAATTTCTACTAAAATTCTTACCTATTATTATGGCACCTAATTGTCCAAGTAGAAAAAAAAAATCTGGTATCGTGTATTTAAGCAATGAATTTGGTAGAAACAGAATAAATTTGCCGCACTTTTTAAAACAAGACGAGAATATGCAAACCAGTCACCGAGGAAGAGCATCAGTCAGTGGCAGACTTGCCATGATGGCGTGCCCTCAGGTGACAAAATTTCAAAGACAGACTTGGTGAAGCAGAGTACAGTTCATGATTCACATGGAACTTACGAGCTCCCCGGAACGTGCCTCGCTCTTCACCGCTGCTGTATGAGGATCATCACGCTCACGAAAACACGCTGACGCGGTGACGTCCCACCATGTCTAACAACAATGCAAAAACCAGAGCTCATGCTTAGTTTAATTAGTGTTAGCGTAAAATCAATATTTAGCTATTCTCATTTGGTGCCTCAGAAATACAGGAAGAGGAGGAGGAGGAGGAGGAGGAGGAGGAGGAGGTGAGGAGGAGGAGGAGTGAGGAAGGTGAGGAGGAACAAAGAAATGCAAAGGAAAGAACAGCCAGCAACAGCCCTACTGTGGCTAACGAAGCTGTCTGTTACTTTAATGTTATTTAAAAGAAATTAAAATTATGCCGGAGTGAATTACGTCAGTTGAAAGGCTGATGCGACAGTGCTTATCATAAAAGTATTCATGCAGCGGGCTTGTCGAAGGATTTCCAGTAATTTGTATGTATTATGTTGCTGCACATTTGTTTCTTCCAACTTCACTGAATATTGCAGAATAATGTAGTCGGTTAGTAAAGCAACAAATAATATTGTGTTCCAAGATCATGAAGTCTGTATCTCATGCCTTATAAGGATTTTACGGATCAGGAAGACCGATCAAAGACAAAAAAATAAGTAAGTAAATAAATAAAAGAAAAAAAATAAGATAGGAAATAGAATAAATGAATAACAAAAAAGTCCGCTCAAAATGTCATTTCCACACACAAAAAAAAAAGGAGGAAAAGAAAAGCCAATTTATTTTATGGCCTGCACTGACATTATATTATTGCACCAGCAGTTCAGGACCAATATCTAAACACCCATAGCTTTTTTTTTCTATCCAGGATTACGTTGTGCATGGAACCATGCTTAATTTTGTGATGGAAAACGAAGAGGAGAGAACTCAGGTGTTAGGGTGCTGGGAGGAGGAGCACTGATTGATTGAAAATTTCTGAAAGGAGGAGGAGGAGGAGGAGGAGAGGAGAGGAGGAGGAGGAGGAGGAGGAAAAGAGGAAGAGGAAAAGGAAGAAAACAAGAAGAGGAAGATAAAGGAAAAGACGAAGACGAAGAGGAAAAGGAAGAGGACGTGGACTAGAAGAGGGCAGCCAGGCAGGTGTGGCGCCGCACTCAGGGCCACACGCTCAAATTGGCTCCACTCAGACAAACATAAATAATTACACAAACTCGCCTCGTGTAAAGTACTCGTAAGCTGCGGGGTAAGTTTGGCCTCAAAAGATCACAAGACTCGGGACGCGGGGAAGAAATTACTGTAACTTCTCGTAATGAGCCGGGCAAGTGTTTCCATGCGTGGCGGTGATGGCGGTGGTTGTTGTCACGTAAACTGTTCTACCTCAAAAATGTGTTCTATATATATAGGGCAAAACACACACACACACACACACACACACACACACACACACAAACACAAGTAAATAACACACATCCACAAAAAAAATAATAAATAAATAACCATCTCTTTTGAAGCAAACACTTTAGCAAACACAATACAACTCAAAAATCACGTTTTACCTCCGGGGGGCTCAGAGGTGTAGTATTGCAGGTGTTGTTGTGAGGTACTTGGTGTCAGAGTGTGAGAGGACGGTGACATTCCTGGCAGAGGTGTCACACATTCCAGCCTGGACACAGCGTTAGGTAGTGGTGGTGGTGGTGGTGGTGGTGGTGGTGCTGGTCTGTTTTTGAGTCTGTCGGAGAAAGAGAGATGGTTGAGTTTATTATTGTTAGTGATGTTTTTCATTTTTGTGGTGTTGGTAGTCATGGTAGTGGTGGTAGTGGTGGTGGGTGGTGGTGGTGGTGGTGGTGGTGGTAATAGCAGTAGTAGCAGCAGCAGGATTATTATTACTATTATTATTATTATTATTATTATTAGCAGTAGTAGTAGTAGTAGTATTAGTATTAGTATTAGTATTAGTATTAGTATTAGTAGTAGTAGTATATCAAAATAATCATCATAGTCGTTATAGAACATATAAGAGTAGCATCCATCTCTCTCTCTCTCTCTCTCTCTCTCTCTCTCTCTCTCTCTCTCTCTCTCTCCTCTCTCTCTCTCATCTCTCTCTCTCTCTCTCTCTCTCTCTCTCCATCGTGGCGTAAGAGGATCACTGGAGCTCAGCATGACTAAATATTGATGCTTTATTCGACTCTCTCTCTCTCTCTCTCTCTCTCTCTCTCTCTCTCTCTCTCTCTCTCTCTCTCTCTCTCTCTCTCTCTCTCTCTCTCTCTGTAAAATACCTTTATTCCCATTACCAATAGTTTCAATACAAATACTATGAAATGTGGTATGCAAAACAATTATATTCTATTTCCTTGCTACACTAAACGAGAGAGAGAGAGAGAGAGAGAGAGAGAGAGAGAGAGAGAGAGAGAGAGAGAGAGAAGAGATGAGAGAGAGAGAGAGAGAAGAGAGAGAAAGGAGGGGGCGGCACAAGAAGCTATGTAATTTCTGCTCTACAATGATTCTGATTAATATGATATGGTGCTACTAACACAACAACAACAACAACTACTACCACTACTACTACTATTACTACTACTATTACTAGTGTGTGTGTGTGGTGTGTGTGTGTGTGTGTTGCCTCGCCTTGTAGGAGGCGCTATATTTAATAAGGGAGTAATGAACTTATTGCGTATTGCCCGGAATTCTATTAGTGTGCGATTATATTACCAGGTGGTCTTGGTATTAATCTCTCTCTCTCTCTCTCTCTCTCTCTCTCTTCTCCTCTCTCTCTCTCTCTCTCTCTCTTTCTCTGATACATGTGTGTGTGTGTGTGTGTGTGTGTGTGTGTGTGTGTGTGTGTGTGTGTGTGTGAGTACTTAAATGGTATATAAGAACATAAGAAATAAGGGAAGCTGCAAGAAGGGACCAGGCTTACACGTGGCAGTCCCTGTATCAAATATACCTACCTATTTCCATCTATTATTCCCATCCATAAACCCGTGTAATCTTCTCTTAAAGCTCCCTAATGTTCCAGCACTAACAACATGATTACTGAGTCCCAAATAAAATTCATTATATAAAATTGTGAGGTACGGTATTAGGCAGTGAAGTGTGTGTGTATCCACTGAGCTTTCATTGCATTTGATATTTTTGTACGTGTCTTATTTGGGGAGATTCAGGCCACTTCCCTAAGCCACGTTTAAAGCAGTAGAGCAGCGCGCCTCGCACGCCGCACCGGCGTGGGTGATTACTGAGGAGCAACAAACGTAAGCACACGTTCAGTATTCACTTCGGCATGCAGAGTTACCTGAACATTCCACTTTCCTTTCCAAAAAACGGTGCATTGTCCTCGCCAAGTGTCCTCACTGACACACTGCCAGAGGGCGCCAGCAAGGGTGCTCAGGAATGCTCTCTCCGGGCAGGATATCGTGTTAACCTGAACCGACAAATCCGCTCCAAGCAGCACTACACTACACCTTGTACCATTACTGAATACTTTTGGGCATACAGGAATGAACTTCTGCATTACTACTTCTCGCACGAAGGTTGAAACAAACTTTTTGTGAGGGCCAGTCTTTGCTGAGAGGTGAGAGAATATTTGCTTCGTGGTGATGGTGGTGTGTGTGTGTGTGTGTGTGTGTGTGTGTGTGTGTGTGTGTGTGTGTGTGTGTGTGTGTGTCTATGAGTGAGTGAGTGAGTGAGTGAGTGAGTGTGTGTGTGTGTGTGTGTGTGTGTGTGTGTGTGTGTGTGTGTGTGTGTGTGTGTGTATGTGTGTGTGTGTGAGTGTGTGTTTGTGTGTGTGTGAGTGTGTGTTTGTGTGTGTGTGGGTGAGTGTTTGTGTGTGGGTGGGTTCCTTAGTTAATTCCTTCCCCCCTTCAGCGAGTTACCCAGCTGAGTGGATGAGTAATAAGACTTCATTAGCGTCCTCGGGGAATCTCCATCACTTTACGTCGGTGCAAATTGCATTCTTTACTGTGTTCTACTCGCCTTTTATTTTGTTATACGTGAGTGTAGACTAGACGGCGAGCAGTGTGGTTGTATGTGGCGGGACGAGGGAATGTTTGAGGTATTGGAGAGAAGGGATGAGTGCGTGATGCTCTGTGGCAATCGAAGAGAGAGAGAGAGAGAGAGAGAGAGAGAGAGAGAGAGAGAGAGAGAGAGAGAGAGAGAGAGAGAGAGAGAGAGAGAGAGAGAGAGAGAGAGATTGGGGAGGGGTGGTGGCAGCAGGCAACACGGAGCAACGGAGGTGTTAAAAAGCATGCAATTTACCGATAAGCATTATACAACATTATTGCGGTGATTAAAAGTACTCCTGTAAAATGCTACGTGGCATCATCTCTCAGCTGTTTTCAAGGTCGCTCGGGCTCGCTCCCCCCTTCCTCCCTCCTCCCTCGCTTTGATGATGCCACGTAGCATTTTACAGGAGTACTTTTAATCACCTCAATAACTGTGTATTCGCGTCCAACCAACGCCTACAGACTCCTGACCTGACCAGCCAAACCTAACCACAGCTAAAGAACAATTAGACCGCGAATAAGTGAACAATCTTCCTCATTCCGAGGTGATATTTTCTCCCTCTTTCAGTAAATGTAAATCACCGCTATTTCCGAACCCAGCTCCTGCGGATGAAATAGAATAATTAACGTGTTACCATAAGGTGAACAGGTCGTCCCAAGGAAATGCCATAAGGTACTACGCTAAACACACGTGAGAAATTGATGAAGGTTGATGACGCCATTCACCTGTCCACTGCCTTGGCTTCCTGAGTTTAATAGAATGTTGTAGCGTAAGTCCATGCTCTAATTTCGAAAGATAATGGCAGCAAAATAAGTAGTCGTTGCTCTTATTAGTGTCTTTATATTTTTGCTCAGTTAAGAACCTCTGAGTTAATAAATGTCACTAAATGTTGAAGCTTAAGTTCAATGTGTAATTGTGAACAGAGAAGGTATGTATGCATGTACGTAAATTTGTAGGGGTGGTGATGATGCGTTGCTACAAGCTCATCTTTTTTCCGACAATAAATTTGGTATCACGTGTGTCAGAATTCACACAAATTATTGCTTCACAAGGTCTGAAGGGGCGCGGAACTCGTGAAATATGGTGATGAAAAACTGCAACACATCACAGCTGACGCACGCACGCGGAACAGTTATTGAATGCGGCGGAATGAGGGAAGCGGAGTTGTGAGGCCTCGGAACAAAACGCAATACGAGTACAAGCATGGACAAAAGTCGAGTAACATTCTGTATTGACTTTCACTGCATCGAACATTTTGACATTTTCTCAGTCTTTAAGTCCTCTGACCCACCGACACACTATCTGTTCTCTATTCTGTAAGGAGGCTGTCAGCAGACCACACTTCATATTGAGCAAAAGTTAAACACAATGAAAATGAGTGCAAAATGGTACACTTTTGACCACGCCTGTACTTAGTAGAGGGTCTGTGTCAAGGAGACTTCAATGTTCACCACCAGCTTTGGCTTTCCTCTCCCTTCACTGACCATCCTGGTGAACTAGCCTACAACTTTGCTATCCTCCACGACCTAGAGCAATTGGTGCAACACCCTACTCGTATTCCTGACCGTCTTGGAGATACGCCCCACATTCTTGACCTTTTCCTGACCTCTAATCCTTCTGCTTATGCTGTCACCCTTTCTTCTCCGTTGGGCTCCTCTGATCACAATCTCATATCTGTATCTTGTCCTATCGCTCCAATCCCTCCTCGGGATCCCCCTAAGCGAAGGTGCCTCTGGCGTTTTGCCTCTGCTAGTTGGGGGGACCTGAGGAGGTATTTTGCTGATTTTCCTTGGAATGACTAATGCTTCCGTGTCAGAGACCCGTCTTTGTGTGCTGAGCGCATAACAGAGGTGATAGTGTCTGGCATGGAGGCATACATTCCTCACTCTTTTTCTCGTCCTAAACCTTGGTTCAACACAGCTTGTTCTCGTGCTATACATGATAGAGAGGTGGCCCACAAAAGGAACTTAAGCCTTCCATCACCAGAATCTCATGCACTTTATATTTCTGCCCGGAACCATGCCAAGTCTGTTCTCCAACTAGCCAAAAACTCCTTCATTAACAGAAAATGTCAAAACCTTTCAAGATCTAACTCCCCTCATGACTTCTGGCATCTAGCCAAAAAATATCTCCAATAACTTTGCTTCTTCTTCTTTCCCTCCTCTATTTCAACCAGATGGCACCTCTGCTATCACATCTATTTCTAAAGCTGAACTCTTCGTTCAAACCTTTGCTACAAACTCTACCTTGGGCGATTCTGGGCTTGTTCCTCCCTCTCCTCCACCCTCTGACTACTTCATGCCACCTATTAAAATTCTTCGCAATGATGTTTTCCATGCCCTCGCTGGCCTAAACCCTCGGAAGGCTTATGGACCTGATGGGGTCCCTCCTATTGTTCTCCGAAACTGTGCCTCCGCGCTTGCACCTTGCCTAATCAAACTCTTTCAGCTGTCTGTCTGTCAACATTTACCTTTCCTTTTTGCTGGAAGTTTGCCTACATTCAATCTGTTCCTAAAAACGGTGACCGTTCTAATCCCTCAAACTACCATACTATTGCATTAATTTCCTGCCTATCTAAAGTTTTTTAATGTATCCTCAACAGGAAGATTCTTAAACATCTATCACTTCACAACCTTCTATCTGATCGCCAGTATGGGTTCCGTCAAGGCCGCTCTACTGGTGATCTTCTGGCTTTCCTTACAGAGTCTTGGTCATCCTCTTTTAGAGACTTTGGTGAAACTTTTGCTGTTGCCTTGGACATATCAAAAGCCTTTGATAGAGTCTGGCACAAAGCTTTGATTTCCAAACTACCCTCCTACGGTTTCTATCCTTCTCTCTGTAACTTCATCTCAAGTTTCCTTTCTGACCGTTCTATTGCTGCTGTGGTAGACGGTCACTGTTCTTCTCCTAAATCTATTAACAGTGGTGTTCCTCAGGGTTCTGTCCTGTCACCCACTCTCTTCTTATTATTCATTAATGATCTTCTAAACCAAACTTCTTGTCCTATCCACTCTTATGCTGATGATACCACCCTACACTTTTCCACGTCTTTTCATAGACGTCCAACCCTTCAGGAGGTAAACATATCACGCAGGGAAGCCACAGAACGCCTGACTTCTGATCTTTCTAAAATTTCTGATTGGGGCAGAGCAAACTTGGTATTGTTCAATGCCTCAAAAACTCAATTCCTCCATCTATCAACTCGACACAATCTTCCAGACAACTATCCCCTCTTCTTCAATGACACTCAACTGTCCCCCTCTTCTACACTGAACATCCTCGGTCTGTCCTTTACTTATAATCTGAACTGGAAACTTCACATCTCATCTCTAGCTAAAACAGCTTCTATGAAGTTAGGTGTTCTGAGACGTCTCCGCCAGTTTTTCTCACCCCCCCAGCTGCTAACTCTGTACAAGGGCCTTATCCATCCATGTATGGAGTATGCTTCACATGTCTGGGGGGGTTCCACTCATACTGCTGTTCTAGACAGGGTGGAATCAAAAGCTTTTCGTCTCATCAACTCCTCTCCTCTAACTGACTGTCTTCAGCCTCTCTCTCACCGCCGCAATGTTGCATCTCTAGCTGTCTTCTACCGCTATTTTCATGCTAACTGCTCTTCTGATCTTGCTAATTGCATGCCTCCCCTCCTTCCGCGGCCTCGCTGCACAAGACTTTCTTCTTTCTCTCACTCCTATTCTGTCCACCTCTCTAACGCAAGAGTTAACCAGTATTCTCAATCATTCATCCCTTTCTCTGGTAAACTCTGGAACTCCTTGCCTGCTTCTGTATTTCCACCTTCCTATGACTTGAATTCCTTCAAGAGGGAGGTTTCAAGACACTTATCCACCAATTTTTGACCACTGCTTTGACCCTTTTAAGGGACTGGCATTTCAGTGGGCATTTTTTTTTTATTAGATTTTTGTTGCCCTTGGCCAGTATCCTTCCTACATAAAAAAAAAAAAAAGAAAAAAGAAAAAAAGAAAAAACCGGAAAGGGAAAAATGTATTTACGGTGGAGGAAGAAAAGGAGGAGGAGGAGGAGGAGGAGGAGGAGGTCATAATCTATATATTCTACGCAGATGAAAATG
>NC_087176.1:19439090-19446590 GCF_035594125.1 Scylla paramamosain | reverse complement strand
AGAAGAAGAAAAAAAAAAAAGCAGTTCTCTTCGCCGCATGGAGTCGACTGGCTTGTGACTCTCAGCTTCGAAGTTCACAAAGAGGCCGAGAGAGAGAGAGAGAGAGAGAGAGAGAGAGAGAGAGAGAGAGAGAGAGAGAGAGAGAGAGAGAGAGAGGAAGAGGTGGTAGCGAGACGAAGCTTCGGGTTGTGGCGTGGCCGAGGTTTGGATATTTCTGTCTGGGGGCGTCGAGGGCACGGCAGCATTAGTCGGGCGTTAGTTCCCCCGGCAGGAAGGACACGAGTGTTATGTAGGGCTCTTATAAACCTCCAAGAATTGTGGATCGCGCCATAAACACTTTGGGCGCGGTAGGAGGCGGCCCACCAAACTGCCGCCAGCTTCCGACGTCGCCCTTCTCCTCCAGTATCTCCTCCTCCTCCTCCTCCTCCTCCTCCTCCTCCCTATTCTAGAGTCCCACCTCCTCCATCTCCAGCGTGTTCTTCGCGGCTCTCACTCTTAAGTTCCGTCTTTCCCGATTCCCACCTATATATATTTTTTTCCTTCTTCGCTCTTGCTTTCCATCTCAACGGTCTTTTCTACGCCTCCTCCTCTTCCTTCTCTCCTTCTTCCTTCTCCTCCTCTTCTTCTTCTTCTTCATCCTCTTCTTCTTCCTCCTCCTCCTCCTCCTAGTCCTCCTCCAATCCTTTCACGGTGTCTCCTCAGCCCAAGTCCTCTCCCCTCTTTTCTTTCCTCCCTCTTTACGACTTTCTTTCATCCTGGAGTCCCTTGTTCCACACTCCTTTGCTCCTATGTCATGCCTGTCCCTCCTCTCCTATTTCTGCTCCCTCAAAATATCTACTGGCTGGCTCCCTTTCCTCCTCAAAATACCACTTCATCTTCCCTCCTCCCGTCCTGCTTCTCTCTCTCCCTCTCCCTCCTCGCGTCATCTCTCAGTTCCCCCACATTTGCTTCGTAACTTTTCGTGTCTAAGGGCGGGACTTGGCCCACTCTCCCCACACACGTAAGGCGTCTCTGAGAAGCTGCTCCTCCACACCTCACCTCACCGCAGTGCCCCCCTCCTTGCCCTCCCTTGACGCCCTATGCAGCTGCCGCCTCGCCTCAAAAACATGCACGATCATCGTTTTGAAATATCTCCTCATACTCTGCGAAAGTCAGTCAGTATAAAAAATGAAGGTGAATGTTTATATAACAGTGATTAAAGTGTTTTTAAGGAATTTTTTTTTCATTTTGTACGTTCGAAAGGAAAATGTATCTCAGATTTTACTCAAATGTTTGCAAAAAAAAAAAAAATAATAATAAATAAATAAAAAAAGAATGCAGAAAGAAAGTTACAAGATTGATTAAAGGTTTCTCAAGTAGAACCTTTTTTCATTCGAAGTACTTTTCAAAACCGTGGAATTGCTTTCATTCTATATTATAAAAGGAATGAGTGGAAGTGAAGAGGAAAAGTGTTTATTGTATCATTGCCATCATCATTTCCGTAATTGTGCTCATTACCACCACCTCACCACCGCTACGCTGCTCCTGTCACTTGTTTTCCGTCACAATAAATTAAAAGTGCATGATCATAAACTCTCTCTCTCTCTCTCTCTCTCTCTCTCTCTCTCTCTCTCTCTCTCTCTCTCTCTCTGCCTCAGGAGTTTCCATCCCTGTGTCCAAGACCATTTACGTACTATTCATTCGATCAGTCATCAATTACTTTTCTCTTTTTCTCATTCAGGTCTCCAAGATGACATTGGAGCCTCTCGGAAAATTTCAAAATAGAGTGATGAGATTTATCCTGGGGTGTCCACTCTCCACCATGCATGGTTCTTAACATGTAGGCGTAGCTTGACTTGCCCCCACTTCTTAAGAGGATATACGCGAATGTCACTTCAGCGTAAAGTGCCTCTACTCTCACCATTATGTTCCTCATTACTTTAATGTTATCAGAACTTCACTCAATCCAGACGCGTCCAGACCTCTACTTCGACCTGGCGGCCGCATCCTCACCAAGATGGTATGTGATACCATTCGCAGACTGGCTGTTGATGTTCCTGAGGCAGAAATTGATCCTGGATTACCACCATGGCGTGTTCCTCAACCGGACGTCTCCTTTACTCAGACCTTCAAAGCAGACCTTCCTCTCCTGCAGAAACACCTGGCTTTAGAGACCATTGCCAGAGCGTCTGCCTCTGTTCCGGCGGCGCATCACGTCTACGTTGACGGCTAGCTGTAGGAGGATGGGAGTGCCGTGTGCTCCATATTCTCCGTGACAATGGTGCCGCCCGGAGGAGAGCAGTGAGCCGGCGACTCACAGTCGGCTCTTTACGCCCTCGCTTCTCCAAGACCAACGCACCAGGAAGATGTACAGAAAACATTACGTCAGCTGGCCACAGCTCAAGGCAACAGGTTAGTCATATCATTCTTGTGGTACCTTCTCATGTCAGACTTCCAAATAATGTCACTTGATAGTCTCGCCAAAGCTGTCTGTGCTCTCAATTTACTTGACATGCGTGATACTCCCTCCCTAAGTTGTTATAAGAAAGATTATATTCGGACGTTCACTCCACGGTGGTACACATCGCAGAAACGTTGAGAGGGCAAAGCAGTGTTTCCATCCAACACCATGACAAATTTCTCGCTGCTCCTCATATGTATCGTCGTCACGGACTCACGGTGCGAGACACAATGTTGTGAGTGCCAGGCTGAGGATGGGCTACTGCCCGGTGTGGCAGGTCTCCCATGCAGAGGACGTGCCTCACTACTCCACCTACAGGCTGTGTAACCTTCCCGATGCCAACACTTTGCAACACTATTGCCTTGAACGCATCGCTGTAAGGGACTTGTTACCTGAAGGGCAGGAATTAATCAATATTTGTAAAAGCTTATTTAACGATGATTATTTAGACACAATTCTTGTCAGTCATCCACATTTAGATGGATATTAACTGTATGATCTTAAGCTTATCTGTGTGTGTGTGTGTGTGTGTGTGTGTGTGTGTGTGTGTGTGTGTGTGTGTGTGTGTGTGTGTGTGTGTGTGTGTGTGTGTGTGTGTGTGTGTGTGCGCGCGCGCGAGATATATATATATATATATATATATATATATATATATATATATATATATATATATATATATATATATATATATATATATATATATATATATATATATATATATATATATATATATATATATATATATATATATATATATATATAAGTGTGCACATTCTACCTAAACAATGTACCCTGCGTAATACGTAAACTGATTGACACAAAAAAGTTCCCTCTCTCTCTCTCTCTCTCTCTCTCTCTCTCTCTCTCTCTCTCTCTCTCTCTCTCTCAGGGCAAGATGGCGGTGTTGGCTCAGTTATATTTTTATTAGATATCGCCCGGAGGCTCTTTTGATCTTTCCAGTGATCTTCTGTATTGAATCGCCGTCCGCCCCGCCCCTCCTGGCCCAGCCTCCCTCCTTCACCTCGCCTCACTTTTTCCTCCTTTTAAAACCTTTCATATATTTCTTTTTTATTATCGACTCCCTTGTTCCTGACAGTTCCCCAGCTTTGCCTGTCACTCTTCTTCGTTTCCTTCTTCCTCTGCTTCTTCCTTAAAATCTCAAAGAGTAGTCCGTGTTTGTTTCTCTGTTAAATATTTTGGCTTTTTGTTTTTCCTCTAGGTTTCGGTCTCTCTCTCTCTCTCTCTCTCTCTCTCTCTCTCTCTCTCTCTCTCTCTCTCTCTCTCTCTCTCTTCTTACTTTTTTTCATCTATCTTGTTTTCTTCCTTTTTTCTTTCGTCTCCATGCTTTCAGTTAACCTTCTTCCACCTCTCTTGTTTTGTCTTTTCTACCTTTCAGTCATAATCTCTCTCTCTCTCTCTCTCTCTCTCTCTCTCTCTCTCTCTCTCTCTCTCTCTCTCTCTCTCTCTCTCTCTCTCTCTCTCTCTCTATCGTGTCTACATTCCCTTTTTATTTCGATTCCTTTCTCTTCCATCTCTACTCATATTCCTCTTCTCTTTCTTTTATCTCTATTATTGTCCTTCTCTTCTAACTGCTTCTTCCTTTCTTCTCTTCCCTGTAGTAAGATGTAAGATAAAGTAGGGAAATATTCACATAACAACAACAACGACAACAAAAGGAAAAAGAAAATTGATGGAAAAATAAACAAAACAGAACGAAAACAAGCCAAATAAATGTACACGAGTGTTATAATTGTTACTACCAAAGTACTACTTGTCATTCACTGCTTCATGTATTGGTTTATGTATTAGTTCATACTAGTTGATTTCGGAAGCTTCTCTCTGTATGGAGCCAGTTCAGCTCCAGCCGGCAAGCGGGTAGCCGCTCCTTAATACATTGTTACCCCTGGAGTCCATCTCTTACTACGTCTCAATCCTGCAGTTATTACATTGGCGACGAGGATGGGATTTATTGGCAAAGTAGAAGAATTTAACCAGGATGCCGAGGTGTGGACTCAATATGTGGAGCGGCTGGAGCATTTTTTTGAAGCCAACGACATTATTGAAGAGAAAAAAAAGAAATCTACTTTATTGGCTGTTTGTGGAGCAAGAACCTACGAAGTGATAAGGTCACTCTGCCTACCAGAGAAGCCAGCCGACAAGTCGTACAGTGACCTCAAAGTGCTGTTGGAGAATCACATGTGCCCGAAACCGTCAGTAATCATGAAGCGCTTCAAATTCAACTCACGATTCAAGCAACCAACTGAATCTGTGTCTTCTTACATTACTGACCTTCGGAAATTAGCGGAGCACTGTGCGTACGGAAACCAACTACCTGACATGTTACGAGATCGTCTGGTGTGTGGAATTGACGACCGAAAAATACAAGCAAGGTTGTTGGCAGATGGGAATTTGGACTTCAAGAAGGCAGAGGCAACTGCTCTGGCTATGGAGGCTGCGGCAAAAGACACTGAAGACCTACAACAGGCTGGGGAGTACCGCAGCAGTCAAGTGAACAAGATTCAGGAGAGGCGCGGGGAAGGAAGAAAAATTCAAGAGACACCGTGGGTGCGAACGAATCCTCGACCACAGTGCTACAGGTGTGGGGGTCCGCATGTGGCTCCTAGCTGTCATTTTGCACGTGCTACCTGTTTTAAATGTAAGAAAGTGGGACACTTGGCAAGGATGTGTCGAAATAAAGCAGACATGGAAAGGAAAATGCACAAGATTGAGGGTGAAGAGGAGGACGGTGAGACAACTGGGGAAGAATACACCTTGTATACAGTGCGGGGGGCTCGTGAACCACCTGTGATTGTTCACCCAGAAGTTAACAAGGTGGCTATTCCCATGGAAGTGGATACTGGTGCTGCGGTGTCCATTATAAGTCAGAAAGTGTATGAAGAAAGCTGGAAGGATACGTGCAAGCCGGTGCTCGAGTATTCCGACGTAGTGTTACGCACCTACAGTGGAGACTTATTGAAAGTGATGGGGGAAGTGAATGTGGAGGTTAATTATAACAACCAGTCGAAAGTTCTGCCGTTGGTGGTAGTGGATGGAGACGGCCCGAGTTTGATGGGGAGAAACTGGTTGAAACAAATTAAGCTAGACTGGGCTGCAGTTTATAGTTGTCGGTCAGAGTGTGATAAGGTCATTCGCAGTTTTAGTAATGTTTTCAAAGAGGAGTTGGGTCTCATCAGAAACACAAAGGCGACCCTACATGTGGATAAGGAGGCACAACCCAAGTTTTTCAAAGCTCGCCCGTTGCCCTACGCCTTGAAAGACAAAGTGGAGCACGAGTTGGAACGGCTAGTTAACGATGGAGTAATTGAACCTGTGCAGTTCTCAGAGTGGGCGGCGCCAATAGTCCCGATAGTTAAGGGAGACAAATCCATACGTATTTGTGGGGACTACAAGATGACTGTGAACCGCGTGTCTAGAGTGGACAGTTACCCGATACCGAAGGTTGAGGATTTATTAGCAAATTTGTCAGGAGGGAAGACTTTTTCAAAATTAGACCTGTCACATGCTTATTCACAACTACCACTGGAAGAGGAATCAAAAAAATATGTAACGATAAATACACATAAGGGGTTATTCGTATATAATCGCTTACCATACGGAGTCTCCTCGGCGCCAGGAATATTCCAGAGAGTTATGGAGAACTTACTGCAAGGTATCCCTCACGTGGTGGTGTACTTGGATGATGTATTAGTGACAGGGAAGACGGAAAGGGAACATCTGAGTAACCTGACAGAAGTTTTGAGGCGTATGGATGACGCGGGGGTGAAACTGAAGTTAAAGAAGCGTGTGTTTCAGGCACCAGAAGTAACATATTTAGGACATAAAATTAATGCGGAAGGGCTGCACCCGTCCGAGGACAAGGTTCAAGCTGTTATAAAGGCACCCACACCAAGCAACATCACTGAACTAAAGGCGTATTTGGGGCTTGTTAATTATTATGGCAGATACATTCCTAATCTCTCCACAGTATTTGCTCCCTTGTACAGATTACTGCAACGGGACGTGGAATGGCAATGGGGACCAGAACAGCAGCGTGCCCTTGCCACATCGAAACAACTGTTGGCGAGCTCCAAGGTGTTGGTGCATTATGACAGCAGCAAGCCCCTCCTGCTCACCTGTGACGCGTCACCATACGGATTGGGAGCAGTCCTTGCACACCGTTTGGAGTCTGGAGAGGAGAAACCGATTGCTTTCGCATCCCGATCCCTGAGCATAGCTGAACGCAAGTATGCTCAGGTAGAGAAAGAAGGTTTGGCAATAATATTTGGTGTTAAGAAATTTCATAATTACTTGTATGGCCGCCATTTTGAGATCATTTCAGACCATCAGCCACTTAAAAGTCTGTTTAATGAAACTCGCCCAGTGCCTGTGATGGCATCAAGTCGTATCCAACGCTGGGCGCTAACACTATCGGCGTATGAATACACTATCACCCACAAACCAGGGAAAAATATAGTACATGCTGATGGGTTGAGTCGCCTTCCTCTCCCTGAATTCCCCAAGGTGACTCCAGTCCCCGGTGATGTGGTATGCGTGTTGGAGAGACTAGACCAGACACCCGTCACGTCGAGAGAGTTAAGGCAATGGACGGATAAGGACTCAACACTCTCGAAGGTAAGAGATCACATTCTGTACGGTTGGCCTGGACATATAGCAGAGGAAACACTTCAGCCTTTTTTTAGAAGGAGGCACGAATTAAGTGTCCAAGATGGAATAATTTTGTGGGGATCAAGAGTGGTGGTGCCTCAGATAGCTAGAAAAAATGTGTTGGCTGAGCTACATGCAACGCATCCAGGAGTCTCGCGCATGAAAGGTATTGCGCGTAGTCATGTGTGGTGGCCCAATATAGATAAAGATGTTGAGTCAACAGTACAACTATGTTCACAGTGCCAACAAGTGAGAAATCTTCCCCCAGACGCTCCTTTGCAGCCATGGGAGTGGCCACTAAAACCCTGGTCCAGGTTACATTTGGATTACGCTGGGCCGTTTATGGGTAAGATGTTCCTCGTCATCATAGATGCCCATTCCAAATGGATGGATGT